>NW_026776003.1:50741-77911 GCF_027477595.1 Haemorhous mexicanus
TGCCCTCCCAGTACAGCCCAGTATGGCACCAGTACAGCCCAGTGCCCTCCCAGTGCTCCCAGTATGGCACCAGTTCAGCCCAGTGCCCCCCCCAGTGCTCCCAGTATAGCCCAGTATGGCACCAGTACAGCCCAGTGCCCTCCCAGTGCTCCCAGTATGGCACCAGTTCAGCCCAATGCCCCCCAGTGCTCCCAGTATGGCACCAGTTCAGCCCAGTGCCCTCCCAGTATAGCCCAGTATGGCACCAGTTCAGCCCAGTGCCCCCCCCAGTGCCTCCCAGTATGGCACCAGTACAGCCCAGTGCCTCCCAGTGCTCCCAGTATGGCACCAGTTCAGCCCAGTGCCCCCCAGTGCTCCCAGTATGGCACCAGTACAGCCCAGTGCCCTCCCAGTGCTCCCAGTATGGCACCAGTTCAGCCCAGTGCCCTCCAGTATAGCACCAGTATGGCACCAGTTCAGCCCAGTGCCCCCTCAGATCCCTCCCAGTGCCCTCCCAGTATAGCACCAGTTCAGCCCAGTGCCCTCCCAGTGCTCCCAGTATGGCACCAGTTCAGCCCAGTGCCCCCCCAGTATAGCCCAGTATGGCACCAGTTCAGCCCAGTGCCCCCCAGTGCTCCCAGTATGGCACCAGTTCAGCCCAGTGCCCTCCCAGTATAGCCCAGTATGGCACCAGTTCAGCCCAGTGCCCCCAGTGCTCCCAGTATGGCACCAGTACAGCCCAGTGCTCCCAGTGCTCCCAGTATGGCACCAGTTCAGCCCAGTGCCCCCCCAGTGCTCCCAGTATGGCACCAGTTCAGCCCAGTGCCCCCCCAGTGCTCCCAGTATGGCACCAGTTCAGCCCAGTGCCCCCTCAGATCCCTCCCAGTGCTCCCAGTATGGCACCAGCACAGCCCAGTGCCCCCCCCAGTGCTCCCAGTATGGCACCAGTTCAGCCCAGATCCCTCCCAGTGCTCCCAGTATGGCACCAGTTCAGCCCAGTGCCCCCTCAGATCCCTCCAGTGCTCCCAGTATGGCACCAGTTCAGCCCAGTGCCCCCCAGTGCTCCCAGTATGGCACCAGTTCAGCCCAGTGCCCCCCAGTGCTCCCAGTGCTCCCAGTATAGCACCAGTTCAGCCCAGTGCCCTCCCAGTATCCCCCAGTATTCCCCAGTGCACCACGAGGGTCCTGAGGGTGATTTTGGGGGGATTTTGGGGTCCCTGGGGGGAATTTTGGGGGAAATTTGGGAGATTTTGGGGTCCCCCCCATTGCTGACCCCCCCCTTTCCCCCCCCCAGGTTTTGGGGGGCCCTCGGGGGGTCCCTGAGGGGGAATTTTGGGTGAAATTTGGGACATTTTGGGGTCCCTGGGGTGGATTTTGGGGAAATTTGGGGGATTTTGGGGTCCCCCCCATTGCTGACCCCCCCCTTTCCCCCCCCCGCAGGTTTTGGGGGGCCCTCGGGGGGTCCCTGGCGCTGCTCGGGGTCGAATTCCTGGGGTTCTTCTCGGGGTTCTCCATGTTCCACCCGGGACAGAGCCTGGGCTGTATCCTGGGGGGTCCCCAAAAACGGGGGGGACCCCAAAATGGGGAGATTGGGGGGGATTTGGGGTGGATTTGGGGGAATTTTGGGGGATTTGGGGGGATTTGGGGGGGGATTATGGGAATTTGGGGGGATTTGGGGGATTTGGGGGGATTTTGGGGGAATTTGGGGGGATTTGAGGGGGATTGGGGGGAATTTGGGGGGATTTGGGGGGATTTTGGGGAATTTCAGGAGGTATTTGGGGGGAATTTGGGGTGATTGGGGCGGAATTTTGGGGGATTTGGGGGGAATTTGGGGGATTTCAGGGGGTATTTGGGGGGATTGGGGGGAATTTTGGGGGATTTGGGGGATTTGGGGGGATTTGGGGGGAATTTGGGGGATTTCAGGGGGTATTGGGGGGGGATTGGGGGAAATTAGAGGGGATTTGGGGGGGAATTTGGGGTGATTTCGGGGGATTTGGGGGAATTTCAGGAGCAATTTGGGGGGATTGGGGAATTTGGGGGGAATTTGGGGGGATTTTTGAGGGAATTTGGGGGGATTTGGGGGGAATTTGGGGGGATTTGGGTGAAATTTGAGGGGATTTGAGGGGGGATTGGGGGGAATTTGGGATGGATTTGGGGGAATTTTGAGGGATTTTGGGGAATTTCAGGAGGTATTTGGGGGGAATTTGGGGTGATTGGGGCGGAATTTTGGGGGATCTGGGGAATTTTGGGGGATTTGGGGGGAATTTGGGGGGATTTCAGGGGAGATTTGGGGGGATTGGGGAATTTGGGGGGATTTTTGAGGGAATTTGGGGGGATTTGGGGGGAATTTGGGGTGATTTTGGGGGGATTGGGGGGAATTTGGGATGGATTTGGGGGGATTTTGGGGGATTTCAGAAGGTATTTGGGGGGAATTTGGGGTGATTGGGGCGGAATTTTGGGGGAACCTGGGGAATTTTGGGGAATTTGGGGTGATTTCAGGGGATTTGGGGGAATTTCAGGGGAGATTTGGGGGGATTGGGGAATTTGGGGGGAATTTGAGGGGATTTCTGGGGGGATTTGGGGGGATTTTTGAGGGAATTTGGGGGGATTTGGGTGAAATTTGAGGGGATTTGAGGGGGGATTGGGGGGAATTTGGGATGGATTTGGGGGAATTTTGGGGGATTTTGGGGGATTTCAGGAGGTATTTGGGGGGAATTTGGGGTGATTGGGGCAAAATTTTGGGGGATCTGGGGAATTTTGGGGGATTTGGGGGGAATTTGGGGGATTTCAGGGGGTATTTGGGGGGATTGGGGGAAATTAGAGGGGATTTGGGGGGGAATTTGGGGTGATTTGGGGGGATTTGGGGGATTTTAGGGGAGATTTGGGGGAATTGGGGAATTTGGGGGAAATTTGAGGGGATTTCTGAGGGGATTTGGGGGGATTTGGGGGGAATTTGGGGGATTTTGGGGAATTTGGGTGAAATTTGAGGGGATTTGAGGAGGGATTGGGGGAATTTGTGATGGATTTGGGGGAATTTTGGGGGATTTTGGGGAATTTCAGGAGGTATTTGGGGGGAATTTGGGGTGATTGGGGCAGAATTTTGGGGGATTTGGGGAATTTTGGGGGATTTGGGGGGAATTTGGGGGGGATTGGGGAAAATTAGAGGGGATTTGGGGGGAATTTGGGGTGATTTCTGGGGGGATTTGGGGGGATTTTTGCGGGATTTTGGGGATTTTAGGGGAGATTGGGGAATTCGGGGGAATTTTTGGGGGTATTTGGGGGGATTTTGGGGATTTCTGGGGGATTTGGGGGGATTTGAAGCAGAATTTGGGGGGGTTTGGGGGTTTTAGTGGAAATTTGGGGGGAATTTGAGGGGGATTTGAGAGGATTTGGGGGTGATTTCGGGGGGATTTGGGGGAGATTTTGGGGGGTCTGAAGGATTGGGGGGGTCTCAGTAATTTTGGGGGGGGGGGTCTCTGTGATTTTTGGGGTATTTTCCGATGCCCCCAGCCCTGGGGGCTCACGGGGGGGGTCTGTAGGATTTGGGGGGGGGTCTCTCTGATTTTTGGGGTATTTTCCGATGCCCCCCAGCCCTGGGGGCTCAGGGGAGGGTCTGTAGGATTTGGGGGGGGTCTCTGTGATTTTTGGGGTATTTTCCGATGCCCCCCAGCCCTGGGGGCTCACGGGGGGGCCGCTCTGGGGCTGGCCCTGGGCTGGCTCGAGGCCTGGGACGGCCCCGCCCTCTGGGCCACGCTGGCGCTCAGGTGAGTCTGGGGGCGGTGGGGAGGGGTCTCGGGGGGATTTTGGGGACCCCCCTGACCCCCCTTGTCCCCCCCCCCCCAGTGTCCCCCCCGGCCGTGACGGAGCTGCTGCTGCTGGGCCGGGTCCTGCTCTGCCACCGGGGGGCGCTGTGAGCCCCGAAACCCCCCCGGAGACCCCCGAAACCCCCCCAAAATTCACCCTGGGGGTCCCAAACCCCCCGGAGACCCCCGAAACCCCCCCAAAATTCACCCTGGGGGTCCCCAAACCCCCGGAGACCCCCGAAACCCCCCCAAAATTCACCCTGGGGGTCCCCAAACCCCCCCGGAGACCCGCGAAACCCCCCCAAAATTCACCCTGGGGGTCCCCAAACCCCCCCGGAGACCCCCGAAACCCCCCCAAAATTCACCCGGGGGGTCCCCAAACCCCCGGAGACCCCCGAAACCCCCCCCAAAATTCACCCTGGGGGTCCCCAAACCCCCTGGGGGACCCCCGAAACCCCTCCAAAATTCACCCTGGGGGTCCCCAAACCCCCGGAGACCCCCGAAACCCCCCCAAAATTCACCCTGGGGGGTCCCCAAAACCCCGGAGACCCCCGAAACCACCCCAAAATTCACCCTGGGGGTCCCCAAACCCCCTGGGGGACCCCCGAAACCCCCCCAAAATTCACCCTGGGGGTCCCCAAAACCCCGGAGACCCCCGAAACCCCCCCAAAATTCACCCTGGGGGTCCCCAAACCCCCCGGAGACCCCCGAAACCACCCCAAAATTCACCCGGGGGGTCCCCAAACCCCCTGGGGGACCCCCGAAACCCCCCCAAAATTCACCCTGGGGGTCCCAAAACCCCCCCTGGGGGACCCCCGAAACCCCCCCAAAATTCACCCTGGGGGTCTCCAAAACCCCGGAGACCCCCGAAACCCTCCCAAAATTCACCCGGGGGGTCCCCAAACCCCCTGGGGGACCCCCGAAACCCCCCCAAAATTCACCCTGGGGGTCCCCAAACCCCCGGAGACCCCCGAAAACCCCCCAAAATTCACCCTGGGGGTCCCCAAACCCCCGGAGACCCCCGAAACCCCCCCAAAATTCACCCTGGGGGTCCCCAAACCCCCGGAGACCCCCGAAACCCCCCCAAAATTCACCCTGGGGGTCCCCAAAACCCCCGGAGACCCCCGAAACCCCCCCAAGATTCACCCTGGGGGTCCCCAAACCACCGGAGACCCCCGAAACCCCCCCAAAATTCACCCTGGGGGTCCCCAAACCCCCCGGAGACCCCCGAAACCCCCCCAAAATTCACCCTGGGGGTCCCCAAACCCCCGGAGACCCCCGAAACCCCCCCAAAATTCACCCTGGGGGTCCCCAAACCCCCGGAGACCCCCGAAACCCCCCCAAAATTCACCCTGGGGGTCCCCAAACCCCCTGGGGGACCCCCGAAACCACCCCAAAATTCACCCTGGGGGTCCCCAAACCCCCGGAGACCCCCGAAACCCCCCCAAAATTCACCCTGGGGGTCCCCAAACCCCCCCGGGGACCCCCGAAACCCCCCCAAAATTCACCCTGGGGGTCCCCAAACCCCCGGAGACCCCCGAAACCACCCCAAAATTCACCCTCGGGGTCCTCAAACCCCCTGGGGGACCCCCGAAACCCCCCCAAAATTCACCCTGGGGGTCCCCAAAGTCCCGGAGACCCCCGAAACCCCCCCAAAATTCACCCTGGGGGTCTCCAAACCCCCGGAGACCCCCGAAACCGCCCCAAAATTCACCCTGGGGGTCCCCAAAACCCCCCCGGAGACCCCCGAACCCCCCCAAAATTCACCCTGGGGGTCCCCAAAGTCCCGGAGACCCCCGAAACCCCCCCAAAATTCACCCTGGGGGTCTCCAAACCCCCTGGGGGACCCCCGAAACCCCCCCCAAAATTCACCCTGGGGGTCCCCAAACCCCCCGGGGACCCCCGAAACACCCCCCAAAATTCACCCTGGGGGTCTCCAAACCCCCCCAGGAACCCTCAAACCCCCCCGCCCCCCTCGGGGGTCCCCAAATCCTCCTCAAATTGTTCAATAAATTCTATTTTTGGCGCGAAAACTGCCGTAGCCACGCCCCCTCATGCAAATGAACGCCGCGGGGCACGCTGGGAGCGCGATTGGCTGGGATTTTGAGGCGGGGGGATGGAAATGGGGGGGCTGGGCAGGGGGGGGGGGGTTGCCCAGAACCCCCAAAAACCTCGCCCCGCCCCGGAGGGTCCCCAAAATTTCCGACCCCACCCCCCCAAAGCTCATTTTGGGGGTCCCCGAAATCCTTCAGGGGTCCCCCAAAATCCCTGGAGGTCCCAAAAACCCTTCAGGGGTCCCCAAAATCCTCCTGGGGGCCTCCAAAATCCTTTCAGGGGTCCCCAGAATCCTCCCGGGGGTCCCCAAATCCCCTGGCCCCTCCCCCAACCCCCCTTGACCCCCCCATCCTCACCCCAGAAGCGCCGACCCCCACTCAGGGAACCCCCAAACCCCCACAGAGACCCCAAAACCCTCCCGGGGGGGTCCCCAAAACCCCCTGGGACCCCCCCAAACCCCTCCTGGCCTCCCGACCCCCCCGCTGGGGCCGACAACCCCCATTTTTACCGCGAAAACAACCCGAATCCAGCGCTTCATGCAAATGAACCGCGCGGTGCACTCTGGGAGCAAACCGGGCGGGATTTTGGGGTAAAAAGCCACCGAAACGCGGGGATTTCGGGGCGGGGGCGGGCGCGCCGGGTCGGGAAGGAGCGGGGGTGTCACTCCGGTGTCCCGGGCGCGGTGTCGCGGTGTCGCCGTGAGCTCGGTGGCGCTGCCGCGGGTTGGGGCCCCCGCCGCCGCCATGCTCCGCCATCGTCAGTGCGGTACATCCTGACCTGCCCCGCCTTGCGGGCAGCGCGTGATGAGCGCGTGCGTGATGACGCGTAGTGATTACGTCACGCCGGCGGCGCGGGCGGCTGCAACAAAGCCCGCGCCGCCTTCGACTCTGACTGCGCCTGCGCGGGGCCAGGGCGGGACGGACCGCGGGGTTACGTGGGAGGGGCGGGGACTCGCCATTGCCTTATATGGTAACGGGATTACGTAATGGAGTTACGTAATTGTAACCGTCGGCGTTACTGGTTTGTACTGGGCCAAACTGGTCTGGGAGTTTGTAACTGCGGTGATTCCCTGCGGGCGCTCTACCCAGTGCTCCCAGTGTGCCCCCAGTGCCCTCCCAGTATCCCCAGTATGCTCCCAGTGTGCTCCCAGTATCCCTCCAGTCACACCAAGACACCCTCCCAGTGCTCCCAGTGTGCCCCCAGTGCCCTCCCAGTATCCCCCCAGTATCCCCAGTATGCTCCCAGTGCCCTCCCAGTATCCCTCCAGTCACACCAAGACACCCTCCCAGTGCTCCCAGTACCCCCCAGTGCTCCCAGCATGCTCCCAGTGTGCTCCCAGTGCTCCCAGTGTGCCCCAGTGCCCCCCCAGTGCTCCCAGTATCCCTCCAGTCACCCCAAGACACTCTCCCAGTGCTCCCAGTATCCCTCCAGTCACACCAAGACACCCACCCAGTGCTCCCAGTATTCCCCCAGTGCCCTCCCAGTATCCCCAGTGCTCCCAGTATCCCTTCAGTGCCCTCCCAGTATGCCCCCAGTGCTCCCAGTATGCTCCCAGTGCCCTCCCAGTGCTCCCAGTGTGCCCCAGTGCCCCCCCCAGTGCTCCCAGTATCCCTCCAGTCACCCCAAGACACCCTCCCAGTGCTCCCAGTGTGCCCCCAGTGCTCCCAGTGTGCTCCCAGTGTGCCCCCAATGCCCTCCCAGTATGCCCCCAGTGCTCCCAGTATCCCTCCAGTCACACCAAGACACCCCTCCCAGTGCTCCCAGTTACCCCTGCAGCTGCTCCTGTGATCCTCCCAGTGCCCTCCCAGTGCTCCCAGTATGCTCCCAGTGCCACCCCAGTGCTCCCAGTATCCCTCCAGTCACCCCAAGAGCCCCCCCCAGTGCTCCCAGTATCCCCCCCAGTGCTCCCAGTGTGCTCCCAGTATCCCCAGTGCTCCCAGTATCCCTCCAGTCACATCAAGACACCCCTCCCAGTGCTCCCAGTATGCCCCCAGTGCCCTCCCAGTATCCCTCCAGTCACACCAAGACACCTCCCAGTGCTCCCAGTATCCCCCCAGTGCTCCCAGTATGCCTCCAGTGCCCCCCCAGTGCCCCCCCAGTGCTCCCAGTATCCCCCCAGTGACACTGAGACACCTCCCAGTGCTCCCAGTATGCTCCCAGTGCCCTCCCAGTGCTCCTAGTATGCCCCCAGTGCCCTCCCAGTATCCCTCCAGTCACACCAAGACACCTCCCAGTGCTCCCAGTATCCCCCCAGTGCTCCCAGTATGCCCCCAGTGCCCTCCCAGTGCTCCCAGTTACTGCAGGACTTTATTGAAGGTCTCAGGGTGCCCACCGGGAACTCAGGGGGTCCATGGGGGTCTTGGGGTGCCCGCGGGGGTCTCGGGGTGCCCGCGGGGGTCTTGGGGTGCCCATGGGGGTCTCAGGGGGTCGGTCTCAGGGTGCTCATGGGGGTCTCAAGGTGCCCATGGGGGTCTCAGGGAGTCTCAGGGTGCCCGTGGGAGTCTTGGGGTGCCCATGGGGGTCTCAGGGGGTCCACGGGGGTCTCGGGGTGCCCACAGGTGACTCAGGGTGCCCATGGGGGTCTCGGGGTGCCCGCGGGGGTCTCAGGGGGTCTCAGGGTGCCCATGGGGGTCTTAGAGGGTACCTGGGGGTCTTGGGGTGCCCTCAGGGGTCTTGGGGTGCCCGCGGGGGTCTCAGGGGGTCTCAAGGTGCCCGCGGGGGTCTCAGAGGTTCCATGGGGGTCTCACAGTGCCCACAGGTGACTCGGGGTGCCCGCGGGGGTCTCGGGGTGCCCACAGGTGACTCGGGGTGCCCACAGGTGACTCGGGGTGCCCGCGGGGGTCTCGGGGTGCCCATGGGGGTCTCAGAGGGTCCATGGGGGTCTTGGGGTGCCCTCAGGGGTCTCGGGGTGCCCGCGGGGGTCTCAGGGGGTCTCAAGGTGCCCATGGGGGTCTCAGGGGGTCTCAAGGTGCCCATGGGGGTCTCAGAGGTTCCATGGGGGTCTCACAGTGCCCACAGGTGACTCAGGGTGGCCGCGGGGGTCTCGGGGTGCCCACAGGTGACTCGGGGTGCCCGCGGGGGTCTCGGGGTGCCCACAGGTGACTCAGGGTGCCCACAGGTGACTCGGGGTGCCCGTGGGGGTCTCGGGGTGCCCACAGGTGACTCGGGGTGCCCATGGGAGTCTCAGGGTGCCCGCGGGGGTCTCAGGGTGCCCACGGGGGTCTCAGGGTGCCCACAGGTGACTCGGGGTGCCCGCGGGGGTCTCGGGGTGCCCGCGGGGGTCTCGTGGTGCCCACAGGTGACTCGGGGTGCCCACAGGTGACTCGGGGTGTCCACAGGTGACTCGGGGTGCCCGCGGGGGTCTCGGGGTGCCCATGGGGGTCTCGGGGTGCCCACAGATGACTCGGGGTGGCCGCGGGGGTCTCGGGGTGCCCGCGGGGGTCTCGGGGTGCCCACAGGTGACTCGGGGTGCCCACGGGGGTCTCGGGGTGCCCATGGGGGTCTCGGGGTGCCCACAGCTGACTCGGGGTGCCCGCGGGGGTCTCGGGGTGCCCATGGGGGTCTCGGGGTGCCCACAGCGGACTCGGGGTGCCCGCGGGGGTCTCGGGGTGCCCGCAGGGGTCTCAGGGTGCCCACAGGTGACTCGGGGTGCCCGCGGGGGTCTCAGGGTGCCCACGGGGGTCTCGGGGTGCCCGCGGGGGTCTCGGGGTGCCCACAGCGGCCTTGGGGTGCCCATGGGGGTCTCAGGGTGCCCACGGGGGTCTCGGGGTGCCCACAGGTGACTCAGGGTGCCCACAGGTGACTCGGGGTGCCCATGGGGGTCTCGGGGTGCCCATGGGGGTCTCAAGGTGCCCATGGGGGTCTCAGGGGGTCTCAAGGTGCCCATGAGGGTCTCAGAGGTTCTATGGGGGTCTCACAGTGCCCACAGGTGACTCGGGGTGCCCGCGGGGGTCTCGGGGTGCCCGCGGGGGTCTCGGGGTGCCCACAGGTGACTCAGGGTGCCCATGGGGGTCTCGGGGTGCCCGCGGGGGTCTCGGGGTGCCGGCGGGGGTCCCCTCAGGGGGTGCCGCAGTACAGTGTGACGTCACTGAGGCCGCGGGTGCCCGAGGAATGGTGGTGCTGGAGGCGGGTGCGGATCCCGCAGACCCCCGGGGGGGGGGGGGGTCGCACCGGGGGCTCCAGGGCCCCCACCGGCCCCGGGCCAGCCCCCCGCCCGGCGGTGGCTGGTGTCCCACGAGCAGAGCACGGCCATGATGGTGGCCCACGCGCCCTGGGGGGGTTCCACCATCAGCAGGAGAGCTTCGGCTGCCAGAGGCCAAAACGGCGGGGACACAGGGAAGGGTTGGGTGACAATGGCCATGGTTGGGTGACAGTGGCTGTGGTTGGGTGACAATGGCCGTGGTTGGGTGACAATGGCCGTGGTTGGGTGACAATGGCCGTGGTTGGGTGACGGTGGCTGTGGTTGGGTGACAATGGCCTTGGTTGTGTGACAATGGCCATGGTTGGGTGACAATGGCCGTGGTTGGGTGACAATGGCTGTGGTTGGGTGACAATGGCCGTGGTTGGGTGACAATGGCCGTGGTTGGGTGACAATGGCCGTGGTTGGGTGACAATGGCCGTGGTTGGGTGACAATGGCCGTGGTTGGGTGACAATGGCCGTGGTTGGGTGACGGTGGCTGTGGTTGGGTGACAATGGCCGTGGTTGGGTGACGGTGGCCGTGGTTGGGTGACAATGGCCGTGGTTGGGTGATGGTGGCCGTGGTTGGGTGACAATGGCCGTGGTTGGGTGATGGTGGCCATGGTTGGGTGACAATGGCCGTGGTTGGGTGATGGTGGCCGTGGTTGGGTGACAATGGCCGGGGTTGGGTGACAATGGCCGTGGTTGGGTGACAATGGCCGGGGTTGGGTGACAATGGCCGTGGTTGGGTGACAATGGCCGTGGTTGGCTGACAATGGCCGTGGTTGTGTGACAATGGCCGTGGTCGGGTGACAATGGCCGGGGTTGGGTGACAATGGCCGTGGTTGGGTGACAATGGCCGTGGTTGGGTGACGGTGGCCGTGGTTGGGTGACAACGGCCGTGGTTGGGTGACGGTGGCCGTGGTTGGGTGACAATGGCCGTGGTTGGGTGACAATGGCCGTGGTTGGGTGACGGTGGCCGTGCTTGGGTGACAATGGCTGTGGTTGGGTGACAATGGCCGTGGTTGGGTGATGGTGGCCGTGGTTGGGTGACAATGGCAGTGGTTGGGTGATGGTGGCCGTGGTTGGGTGACAATGGCCGTGGTTGGGTGACAATGGCCATGGTTGGGTGATGGTGGCCGTGGTTGAGTGACAATGGCCGGGGTTGGGTGACAATGGCCGTGGTTGGGTGACAATGGCCGTGGTTGGGTGACGGTGGCCGTGGTTGGGTGACAACGGCCGTGGTTGGGTGACGGTGGCCGTGGTTGGGTGACAATGGCCGTGGTTGGGTGACAATGGCCGTGGTTGGGTGACGGTGGCCGTGCTTGGGTGACAATGGCTGTGGTTGGGTGACAATGGCCGTGGTTGGGTGATGGTGGCCGTGGTTGGGTGACAATGGCAGTGGTTGGGTGATGGTGGCCGTGGTTGGGTGACAATGGCCGTGGTTGGGTGACAATGGCCATGGTTGGGTGATGGTGGCCGTGGTTGAGTGACAATGGCCATGGTTGGGTGACAATGGCCATGGTTGGGTGACGGTGGCCGTGGTTGGGTGACAATGGCCGTGGTTGGGTGACAATGGCCATGGTTGGGTGACGGTGGCCGTGGTTGGGTGACAATGGCCGTGGTTGGGTGACAATGGCCATGGTTGGGTGACAATGGCCGTGGTTGGGTGACAATGGCCGTGGTTGGGTGACAATGGCCATGGTTGGGTGACAATGGCCGTGGTTGGGTGACGGTGGCCGGGGTTGGGTGACAATGGCCGTGGTTGGGTGACAATGGCCGTGGTTGGGTGACAATGGCCGTGGCTGGGTGATGGTGGCTGTGGTTGGGTGACAATGGCTGTGGTTGGGTGACGGTGGCTGTGGTTGGGTGACGGTGGCTGTGGTTGGGTGACAATGGCTGTGGTTGGGTGATGGTGGCCATGGTTGGGTGACAATGGCCGTGGTTGGGTGACAATGGCCGTGGTTGGGTGACGGTGGCAGTGGTTGGGTGACAATGGCCGTGGTTGGGTGATGGTGGCCGTGGTTGGGTGACAATGGCCGTGGTTGGGTGACAATGGCTGTGGTTGGGTGACAGTGGCCGTGGTTGGGTGACAATGGCCGTGGTTGGGTGACAGTGGCCGTGGTTGGGTGACAGTGGCCGTGGTTGGGTGATGGTGGCCGTGGTTGGGTGATGGTGGCCGTGGTTGGGTGACATTGGCCATGGTTGGGTGACAGTGGCCGTGGTTGGGTGACAATGGCCGTGGTTGGGTGACGGTGGCCGTGGTTGGGTGACAATGGCCGTGGTTGGGTGACAATGGCTGTGGTTGGGTGACAGTGGCCGTGGTTGGGTTACAATGGCCGTGGTTGGGTGACGGTGGCCGTGGTTGGGTGACAATGGCTGTGGTTGGGTGACAATGGCCGTGGTTGGGTGACGGTGGCCATGGTTGGGTGACAATAGCCGTGGTTGGGTGACAATAGCCGTGGTTGGGTGACAGCGGCCGTGGTTGGGTGATGGTGGCCGTGGTTGGGTGACAGTGGCTGTGGTTGGGTGACAATGGCCATGGTTGGGTGACAATGGCCGTGGTTGGGTGACAATAGCCGTGGTTGGGTGACAATGGCCATGGTTGGGTGACAATGGCCATGGCTGGGTGACAATGGCCGTGGTTGGGTGACGGTGGCCGTGGTTGGGTGACGGTGGCCGTGGTTGGGTGACAATGGCCGTGGTTGAGTGACAATGGCCGTGGTTGGGTGACGGTGGCCGTGGTTGGGTGACAATGGCCGTGGTTGGGTGACAATGGCCGTGGTTGGGTGACGGTGGCTGTGGTTGGGTGACAATGGCCGTGGTTGGGTGACGGTGGCTGTGGTTGGGTGACAATGGCCGTGGTTAGGTGACAATGGCCGTGGTTGGGTGACAATGGCCGTGGTTGGGTGACAGTGGCTGTGGTTGGGTGACAATGGCCGTGGTTGTGTGACAATGACCGTGGTTGGGTGACAATGACCGTGGTTGGGTGACAATGGCCGTGGTTGGGTGACGGTGGCCGTGGTTGGGTGACAATGGCCGTGGTTGGGTGACAATGGCCGTGGTTGGGTGACGGTGGCTGTGGTTGGGTGACAATGGCCGTGGTTGGGTGACAATGACCGTGGTTGGGTGACAATGGCCATGGTTGGGTGACGGTGGCCGGGGTTGGGTGACAATGGCCATGGTTGGGTGACGGTGGCCGGGGTTGGGTGACGGTGGCCGTGGTTGGGTGATGGTGGCCGTGGTTTGGTGACAATGGCTGTGGTTGGGTGACAATGGCCGTGGTTGGGTGACAATGGCCGTGGTTGGGTGACGGTGGCTGTGATTGGGTGACAATGGCCGTGGTTGGGTGACGGTGGCCATGGTTGGGTGATGGTGGCCGTGGTTGGGTGACAATGGCCGTGGTTGGGTGATGGTGGCCGTGGTTGGGTGACAATGGCCGTGGTTGGGTGACAATGGCCGTGGTTGGGGGACAATGGCCGTGGTTGGGTGACAATGGCTGTGGTTGGGTGATGGTGGCCATGGTTGGGTGACAATGGCCATGGTTGGGTGACAATGGCCGTGGTTGGGTGACAATGGCCGTGGTTGGATGACGGTGGCCATGGTTGGGTGACAATGGCCGTGGTTGGGTGACAATGGCCGTGGTTGGGTGATGGTGGCCATGGTTGGGTGACGGTGGCCGTGGTTGTGTGACCATGGCCGTGGTTGGGTGACAATGTCCCCAATGTCCCCCCTCACAGGTGTCCCCCACCCCTCCTGTCATCCCTCACGGGTGTCCCTCTGTCACCCCCCCCTGTCCCCAGCCCCCTCTGTCTCCCCTCACTGGTGTCCCCCCTGTCCCCTCATCCCCCCATCCTTGTGTCCCCCCAAAACTCCCCCCATGTCCCCTCTGTGTCCCCAACCCCCCACCACCCCCTGTCCTTGTCCCCATGTCCCTGTCCCCCTGCCCCCTCCATGTTCCCCCCATGTCCCCCAAGCCCCCCAGATGCCCTCCAGGTCCCTGTCCCTGTGTCCCCCATGTCCCCCCCTCCGTGTCCCCTCCATGTCCCCCCAAACCCCCCCTGTCCCTGTGTCCCCCTGTCCCTGTGGGCCCCTGTCCCCATGTCCCGTGTCCCCTCTGTCCCCCCATGTCCATGTGTCCCCCCCCAGCCCCCCATGTCCCCTCCATGTCTCTGTGTCCCTGTCCCCCCAACCCCCCCGTGTCCCTGTCCCCTGTCCCTGTCCTCATGTCCCCCAACTCCCTCCATGTCCCTCTCATGTCCCTGTCTCCATGTCCCCCTGTCCCTTTGTCCCCCCAATGTCCCCGTGTCCCCCAACCCCCCCATGTCCCCGAGTCCCCCCCATGTCCCCCAAACCCCGCCACGTCTCTGTCCCCATGTCCTTGTCCCCGTGTCCCCTGATGCCCCCCTCCCCCTGACCCCCCAAGTCCCTGTCCCTGTGTCCCCTGACCCCCTGTCCCCGTGTCCCTGTCCCCCTGACCCCCGTGACCCTGTCCCCGTGTCCCCTGACCCCCCTGTCCCCCCGTGTCCCTGTCCCCCTGACCCCCCTGTCCCCTGTCCCCCTGACCCCCCTGACCCCCCGTGTCCCTGTCCCCCTGACCCCCCTGATCTCCCTGTCCCCTGTCCCCCTGACCCTCCGTGTCCCTGTCCCCGTGTCCCCTGACCCCCCAAGTCCCTGTCACCATGTCCCCCCAACCCCTCCGTGTCCCTGTCCCCTGACCCCACCGTGACCCTGTCCCTGTGTCCCCTGACCCCCCTGTCCCTGTCCCCCTGTCCCCCCATGTCCCTGTCCCCGTGTCCCCTGACCCCCCCGTGACCCTGTCCCCGTGTCCCCTGACCCCCCAAGTCCCTGTCCCCGTGTCCCCTGAGCCCCTGTCCCCGTGACCCTGTCCCCGTGTCCCCCGACCCCCCCGTGTCCCTGTCCCCTGACCCCCCCGTGTCCCTGTCCCCTGACCCCCCCTGTCCCCGTGTCCCCTCTGTCCCCACCTTCAGCGGGACCCCGACGGCGAAGGACCCCGGGGGGCAGAACTCGGCGTCCCCCCGGTGTCCCCAGTGTCCCCGTTTGTCACCGCCACGGCCCCGGGCTCAGGAGGGACTGCGGGGTGAGGAGGTGGCACATCTGGCGCTGCGAGGCCACCAAGGTCCCCAGGGGGGCCACCAGGGCCACCAGGGCCACCAGGGCCACCCAGGGGCGCGGGGACAGAGCCATGGCCGGGCCCCCCCGGTGTCACCGCGGGGTTTATGGCCCGGGCTGGGGACAGTGACCGCGGGGGTGGCACTGGGGGGGCCACCTATGGGGGGGTGACACGTGTGTCCCCAGCACCGCGGTGTCACCCGTGGGGGAGGACTTTGGGGACTTTTGGTTTCATTTCGGGGTTTTTTGGGTTTCTTTTCCCGGAATTGATCCCCGAATGTCCCCAAGCCACCAGGAGGTGCCACCGCCCGGCGATGCCACCAAGAAGTGTCACCAAAAGGGAAAGAAAACGAAACCCAAAACCTCTCAAAAAATCATTTTAATTGTTGCTCTCGGTCACTGATTTAAAGTTCTCCCAGTTTGCCCAGTCTGCCCAGTTAGGGGCAGGTGCCACACCCTGTACCGGTGGTTGAGGCAGGGGTGGCCGTGCAGCCCCCAGCGTGTCCCCAGTGTCCCCTCACTGTCCCCAGTGTCCCATTCCCAGTGTCCCCAGTCACCCATTCCCATCACTCCCAGTTTGCCCAGTTTGCCCAGTTAGGGGCAGGTGCCACACCCGGTACCGGTGGTTGAGGCGGGGGTGGCCGTGCAGCCCCAGCGTGTCCCCAGTGTCCCCTCACTGTCCCCAGTGTCCCATTCCCAGTGTCCCCAGTGTCCCCAATCACCCATTCCCATCGCTCCCAGTTTGCCCAGTTTGGGGCAGGTGCCACACGCGGTACCGGTGGTTGAGTTGGGAGTGGCCGTGCAGCCCCCAGCGTGTCCCCAGTGTCCCCTCACTGTCCCCAGTCACTGTCCCCAATCACCCATTCCCATCACTCCCATCGCTCCCAGTCTGCCCAGTCTGCCCAGTTTGGGGCAGGTGCCACACGCGGTACCTGTGGTTGAGGCGGGGGTGGCCGTGCAGCCCCAGCGTGTCCCCAGTGTCCCCTCACTGTCCCCAGCGTGTCCCCTCACTGTCCCCAGTGTCCCATTCCCAGTGTCCCCAATCACCCATTCCCATCACTCCCACCATTCCCATCGCTCCCAGTATGCCCAGTTTGCCCAGTTTGGGGCAGGTGCCACACCCTGTACCGGTGGTTGAGGCGGGGGTGGCCGTGCAGCCCCAGCGTGTCCCCAGTGTCCCCTCACTGTCCCCAGTGTCCCATTCCCAGTGTCCCCAGTGTCCCCAATCACCCATTCCCATCACTCCCAGTTTGCCCAGTTAGGGGCAGGTGCCACACCCGGTAGCGGTGGTTGAGGCGAGGGTGGCCGTGCAGCCCCCAGCGTGTCCCCTCACTGTCCCCAGTGTCCCCTCACTGTCCCCAGCGTGTCCCCAGTGTCCCCTGTCACTGTCCCCAGTCACCCATTCCCATCGCTCCCAGTCTGCCCAGTTTGCCCAGTTAGGGGCAGGTGCCACACCCTGTACCGGTGGTTGAGGCGGGGGTGGCCGTGCAGCCCCCAGCGTGTCCCCAAGGCCCCCTGGGGACAGGGGTGGCCGTAGAAGACGCGGCGCACGCGCGCGTGCAGCAGGGCCATGGCGCAGAGCGCGCACGGCTCGCGCGTCACGAACACGTCACAGCCCGCCAGCAGGTACCCGCCCGTGACGTCATCGGCGCCGCCTCCCGGGGGCGTGGCGCCGTCGGGGGGCGTGGCGCCGTCGGGGCCCTCGGCCGCCCCCGGGATGACGTAACCGGTCAGGTCCATGGGGACGTCACCCCGGGCCAGCAGATCTAGGGGGACGGTGACGTCATCGGTGTCACCTGGGGTGGCACCTGGGCACTCGGTCACTGCCGGGGTCACGTGACCCCTCGGGTCCATGGCGATGCCAGGCGTGGTGACGTCATCAGAGGCAGCATCGGGGTCCGTGGTGACGTCAGAGGTGGGGTTGGTGACGTCACCGGTGTCACCACAGGTGGCATCGGGGCACTCGGCCGCTCCTGGGGTCACGCGACGCACGAGGTCCACGGTGACGTCATTGCTGTCACCAGGGGTGGCACCGGGGCCCTCGGCCATCCCCGGGATGTCACCGCTGAGCTCGGTGGCCGCGGTGACCTCGAGCTTGTCCCTGGGGACATCCCTGGGCTCGGTGTCACCCGTGGTGACGTCACCGCGAGCGTCGGTGACGTCACCAGCCCCCAGCTTGGCCACCTTGGCCCCGACGCCGCCGTCCCCGGGGTGTCCCCTGCGCCGCGCCCTCCCCGGGACGGTGACACTGCCAGTGACAGTGCTGGTGACAATGCCGGTGACAGTGCTGGTGACAATGCCATCGTGCCCTCGGTGGCCACGCCACGCCCTCCCCGTGACGTCACTGTCCACAGTGATGATATCACTGCGCTGTGGGTGGCACCGTGCCACCCCCGTGCTGTCCCCATCCCTGATGTCACCACGCCCTTGGTGACACCGTGCCCTCCCCATGTCCTTGTCCCCAGTGTCCCCAGTGTCCCCTGGGTGACATCGTGCCCTCCCCATGTCCCTGTCCCCTGTCCCTGGGTGACAATGTGCTGTCCCCACACTGTCCCCAATGTCCCCTTGGTGGCCACACCGCACTGTCCCCATGTCCTTGTCCTCACTGTCCCCTGTCCCTGGGTGACACCCTGCTGTCCCCACGCTGTCCCCCATGTGCCCGCACCCTGCTGTCCCCATGTCCCTGTCCCTGTCCCTGGTGTCCCCTGGGTGACACCGCACTGTCCCCATGTCCTTGTCCTCACTGTCCCCTGTCCCTGGGTGACACCCTGCTGTCCCCACGCTGTCCCTGCTGTCCCCCATGTGCCCACACCGCGCTGTCCCCATGTCCCTGTCCCTGTCCCCAATGTCCCCTCTGTGCCCACACCCTGCTGTCCCCATGTCCCTGTCCCTGTCCCTGATGTCCCCTGGGTGACACCCTGCTGTCCCCCTGTCCTTGTCCCCTGGGTGACACCCTGCTGTCCCCATGTCCCTGCCCCTGTCCCCAATGTCCCCCGTGTGCCCACACCCTGCTGTCCCCCTGTCCCTGTCCCTGATGTCCCCTGGGTGACACCCTGCTGTCCCCCTGTCCCTGTCCCCTGGGTGACACCCTGCTGTCCCCCTGTCCCTGTCCCCTGGGTGACACCCTGCTGTCCCCCTGTCCCCGCTGTCCCCGGTGTGCCCACACCCTGCTGTCCCCCTGTCCCTGATGTCCCCTGGGTGACACCCTTCTGTCCCCATGTCCCTGTCCCTGTCCCTGCTGTCCCCCGTGTGCCCACACCCTGCTGTCCCCCTGTCCCTGATGTCCCCTGGGTGACACTGTGCTGTCCCCCTGTCCCCCGTGTGCCCGCGCCGTGCCCGTGCCACGCGGGCGATGCAGTCCATGGCGGCGTGCCGCAGCGGGTGCCACCCCTCCCCGGTGTCCCCGGTGTCCCCGGTGTCCCCGGTGTCCCCGCGGCGGTCCCAGCCCACGGCCAGCACCCGCCCGCTCCGGGGGTCCAGCGCCGCCGCCCCCGCCCCCCCGCCCCGCCCCCGCCGCCCGCGCCACCGCCAGCGCCAGCCGCGCCACGGCCACCTCCCGCGGGGACAGCGCCGGGGACAGCGCCCGCCGGGGACCGCGGCCACTCCACGGCCACAGCCCCGACAGACGGGCGGCCACCGCCTCGGGGCCGGACAGAGGGACACGGCCGGGGACACGGACACGGAACGGGGCGCCCAGGGCCGGGTCAGACACAGGGACAGGGCTGGACAGAGGGACAGGGGACACGGCCTCGGACAGAGGGACACGGCCGGGCACACGGACACGGAACGGGGCGCCCAGGGCCGGGTCCGACACAGGGACAGGGCTGGACACAGGGACAGGGGACACGGCCTCGGACACAGGGACAGGGGACACGGCCTCGGGGCCGGACAGAGGGACACGGCCGGGCACACGGACAGGGGACACGGCCTCGGACAGAGGGACACGGCCGGGCACACGGACACGGAACGGGGCGCCCAGGGCCGGGTCCGACACAGGGACAGGGGACACGGCCTCGGACAGAGGGACAGGGCTGGACAGAAGGACAGGGTCAGACAGAGGGACAGGGGACACGGCATCGGACAGAGGGACAGGGGACACGGCCTCAGGGCCGGACAGAGGGACAGGGCCGGACAGAGGGACAGGGACGGACAGAGGGACAGGGGACACGGCCTCGGACAGAGGGACAGGGGACACGGCCCCGGACACATGGACAGGGGACACGGCCTCGGACACAGGGACAGGGGACACGGCCTCGGACAGAGGGACAGGGGACATGGCCTCAGGGCTGGACACAGGGACAGGGACGGACAGAGGGACAGGGTCGGACAGAGGGACAGGGCTGGACAGAGGGACAGGGGACACGGCCTCAGGGCCGGACAGAGGGACAGGGCCGGACAGAGGGACAGGGACGGACAGAGGGACAGGGGACACGGCCTCGGACAGAGGGACAGGGGACACGGCCTCGGACAGAGGGACAGGGACGGACAGAGGGACAGGGGACACGGCCTCGGACAGAGGGACAGGGGACACGGCCCCGGACACCTGGACAGGGGACACGGCCCCGGACACAGGGACAGGGGACACGGCCTCGGACACAGGGACAGGGGACACGGCCTCGGACAGAGGGACAGGGGACATGGCCTCAGGGCTGGACACAGGGGACAGGGACGGACAGAGGACAGGGGACATGGCCTCGGACGCAGGGACCGGGCCGGACAGAGGGACACCCAGAGCCCCTGGGGACACGGCCTCAGTGCCCAGCAGGAACTGGGAGCACTGGGGACACTGGGGACACTGGTACTGCTGGCACTGGGGACAGCAGAACCATCACTGGGACTCAAGGCACTGGTGGCACTGGGGACACCCATCGAACTGGTCATACTGGTGGCACTGGTGGCACTGGGGACACCCATTGAACTGGTCATACTGGTGGCACTGGTGGCACTGGGGACACCCATTGAACTGGTCATACTGGTGGCACTGGTGCCGCTGGTGGCGCTGCTCTTACTGGTCAGACTGGTCCAACTGGGGTCCTCAGAGTCCCACGTCACGCTGGTGGCACTGGGGGCACTGGTGTCACTGGTGGCACCTGGTGTTACTGGTGCCATTGCTGTCCTTGGTGGCACTGGTCTTACTGGTGTCACTGGTGTCACTGGTGTCACTGGTGGCACTGGTGTCCTTGGTGGCACTGGTTCTTACTGGTGTTACTGGTGTTACTGGTGTCCTCGGAGGCACTGGTGTCACTGGTCTGACTGGTGCCACTGGTGCTCCTGGTGTCACTGGTGTTACTGGTGTCACTGGTGTCTTGGTGGCACTGGTTTTACTGGTCTTACTGGTGTTACTGGTGTCACTGGTCCAGGTTTCAGCGCCGGGGGTGGCGGGTGACGTAATCGGTGATGTCATCGGTGACGTCATCGACGACGATGTAATCGATGGGGGCTGTGTGAGACCAGTGCTCCCAGTAAGGGCTCCCAGTAACACCAGTAAGGGCTCCCAGTGCTCCCAGTAAGGGCTCCCAGTAACACCAGTAAGGGCTCCCAGTGCTCCCAGTAACCCCCAGTCCCTCCCCACTCCCCCCCTGGTCCCCTCCCAATATATCCCAGTCCATCCCAGTATAAACCAGTAACCCCCAATCCTCTCCCACTTCCCTCCCAGTTCCTCCCAGTTTGTCCCAGTACCGTGGGTGGGGTCCAGCCCCAGCCGTAGCTCCGCCCCCTGGGCTCCACCCATTGCTCCCAGTCCCTCCCAGTATATCCCAGTCCCCTCCCAGTCCCCCTCCCAGTATAACCCACTCCATCCCAGTCCCCCCAGTCCGTCCCAGTACCGTGGGCGGGGTCCAGCCCCAGCAGTAGCTCCGCCCCCCCGGGCCCCGCCCGGATCCGTTTCAGGTGGGGCAGGTGGGGGAGGGGCGGCAGGGCCCGCAGCAGCCGCGGGGTCTCCGGGGCAGCAGCAGGGGGCGCCGCCCATCCCCCCAGCACCCGGCAGGCCCCGCCCCCGCCCCTCCCCCCACCAGGGCACCGCCCTCGGCGGGGGGGGGAGGGGCGGGGAGGGACGGGGACCCCTCCCCCACATCCATGGGGGGTCCTGGGAGAGAGAGGGGCGGGGTTTAGTGGGAGGGGGCGGGGCTTGGTGGGGAGGGGCTTTGTGGAAGGGGAGGGGCTTAAATGGGTGGGGAGGGGGAGTGGCTTAGGAAGGGGAGGGGTTTAAGGTGTGGGGAGGGGCTAAGGGTGGGGGGAGGGGCCTAATGAGCATGGGAGGGGCTAAGAGGGGGAGGGGCTAAGGGTGGTGGGGGGAGGGGCCTAATGAGCATGGGAGGGGCTAAGGGGGGAGGGGCTACAGGAGCAGGGAGGGGTTAAAGGGGTGGGGCTTAGGAAGTGGGGGAGGGGCTAAAGGGGGTGGGGGAGGGGTGGAGGGGGCTAAAGGGGGTGGGGGAGGGGTTTAAAGAGGTGGAGGAGGGGCTAAATTGGTGGGGGAGGAGCTTAATGGGGAGGGGAGTGTGGGGGAGGGGATTGGGGGAGGGTCTAAAAAGGGGCGGAGTTAAAGGGGGTGGGGGCTAATTTGCTTGGGGGAGGGGCTAAAGGGGGTGGGGAGTAAAGGGGGAGGGTTGAAGGGGAACACCCCCAATATGGGACCCCCCCCCCAGAGCTACACCCCAACCCCCAGTCGCTCCCAGTCCATCCCAGTTCCCACCAGTCCCTCCCAGTACCCCCAGTTTGTGCCTCCCAGTCCATCCCAGTAGCTCCCAGTTCCCCCCCCCCAGTCCATCCCAGTCCATCCCAGTCCATCCCAGTGCTCCCAGTCCCCTCCCAGTCCCCCCCAGTCCATCCCAGTATCCCCCAGTCCCTCCCAGTCTCTCCAGTCCCTTCCAGTCCCCCCCAATCCCCTCCCAGTCCCTCCCAGTCTCTCCCAGTCCCCCCCTCAGTCCATCCCAGTCCCTCCCAGTCCATCCCAGTCCCCTCCCAGTCCCTCCCAGTATCCCCCCGGTCCCTCACAGTTCCCATCCCAGTCCCTCCCAGTACCGTCCCAGTCCCTCCCAGTTCCCCCCCAGTCCCTCCAGTATCCCCAGTACCGTCCCAGTGCTCCCAGTCCCCCCCCAGTCCCCCCCAGTCCCCTCCCAGTATCCCCAGTACCGTCCCAGTGCCTCCAGTTCCCCTCCCAGTCCCTCCCAGTATCCCCAGTACCGTCCCAGTGCTCCAGTCCCCCCCCCAGTCCCCCCCAGTCCCTCCCAGTATCCCCAGTACCGTCCCAGTGCTCCCAGTCCCCCCCCAGTCCCCCCCAGTCCCCTCCCAGTATCCCCAGTACCGTCCCAGTGCTCCCAGTTCCCCGCACGTGTCGCTTCCGCGCCGCCGCTGCCGCTCTGGCCCCGCCCCTTCCCGCCTCGCAGCCAATCAGCGCCGGGGGGCGGGGCCAGAGCCGGAACCACCGAGAGGGGGCGGGGCCGGGGCTGCAGCGCCCCCTGGCGGGCGGGAGGAGCCGCGGCGGCGCTCCCGACCAGTACGGACCAGTTCGGACCAGTATGGACCAGTATGGGCCAGTTCGGACCAGTATGGACCAGTATGGGCCAGTTCGGACCAGTATGGACCAGTATGGGCCAGTTCCGACCAGTACGGACCAGTATGGGCCAGTTCCGACCAGTACGGACCAGTTCGGACCAGTATGGACCAGTTCGGACCAGTATGGACAAGTTCGGACCAGTATAGACAGTTCGGACCAGTATGGACCAGTTCGGACCAGTATGGACCAGTATGGGCCAGTTCGGACCAGTATGAACCAGTTCGGACCAGTATAGACCAGTTAGGACCAGTATGGGCCAGGTTCGGACCAGTACGGACCTGTTCTGACCAGTATGGACCAGTCTAGACCAGTATGGACCAGTTCGACCAGTCTGGACCAGTCTGGACCAGTATGGACCAGTCTTGACCAGTATGGACCAGTTCCGACCAGTTCCGACCGGTATGGACCAGTATAGGCCAGTTCCGACCAGTTTGGACCAGTTCAGACCAGTTCTGACCAGTACTGGCCAGTTCAGACCAGTTCAGACCAGTTTGGACCAGTAAAGGCTGGTTCAGAATCACATGACCAGTCTGGACCAGTACAGACCAGTATGGGCCAGTTCGGACCAGTATGGGCCAGTATGAGCCAGTCTGAAGCACTGTGGGCTGGGACGAGCCCAGTATGGACCAGTTTACACCAGTACGAGCCCAGTATGGGCCAGTTCAGACCAGTTCGGACCAGTTCAGACCAGTTCAGACCAGTTTCGGACCAGTTCAGACCAGTTCCGACCAGTCTGCACTAATGTGGGCAAATGTGGGGCACCAGTATGGACTGGGAGCGCTGGGAACCCAAACTGGGAGCACTGGGGGTTACTGGGAGCCCAAACTGGTGCCACTGGTTTTTATTGGATCCTTACTGGGAGCACTGGTGTTACTGGGAGCACTGGGAGCCCAAACTGGGAGCACTGGGAGGTCACTGGTGTTACTGGGAGCACTGGGAGCCCAAACTGGGAGCACTGGTTTTACTGGTTCCTTACTGGGAGGGCACTGGGAGCACTGGGGGGTTACTGGGAGCACTGGGAATACTGGGAGGGGACTGGGAGCCCAAACTGGGAGCACTGGGAGCCCAAACTGGTGTTACTGGTTTTTATTGGTTCTTTACTGGGAGCACTGGGAGCCCAAACTGGGAGCACTGGATTTCCTACTGGTTTTCACTGGTTTTTACTGGTTTGTTACTGGGAGGGCACTGGGGGTTACCTGGGAGGGGTCACTGGTGTTACTGGGAGCACTGGGAGCCCAAACTGGGAGCACTGGGAGCCCAAACTGGGAGCACTGGTTTTGTTACTGGGAGCACTGGGAGGGGTTACTGGGAGCCCAAACTGGGAGCACTGGTTTTTATTGGATCCTTACTGGGAGCACTGGGAGCACTGGGAGCACTGGGAGCCCAGGACTGGTGTCACTGGTTTTTTACTGGTTCCTTACTGCGAGCACTGGGAGCCCAAACTGGTGTCGCTGGTTTTTACTAGTTCCTTACTGGGAGCACTGGGAGGTTACTGGGAGCACTGGGAGCCCAAACTGGTGTCACTGGTTTGTTACTGGGAGCACTGGGGGTTACTGGGGGGGGTCACTGGTGTTACTGGGAGCACTGGGAGCCCAAACTGTGAGCACTGGGAGCCCAAACTGGGAGCACTGGGAGCCCAAACTGGTGTCACTGGGAGCCCAAACTGGTGTCACTGGTTTGTTACTGGGAGCACTGGGGGTTACCGGGGGGGGGTCACTGGGAGCACTGGGAGCCCAGACTGGTTTGTACTGGTTTGTACTGGTTTGTACTGGTTTGTACTGGTTTTTACTGGTTCCTTACTGGGAGGAGCCCCCGGACAACCCCCAGAGGGGAGAGGGGGGGCTGGGGGGTGAATTTGGGAAAAAAATTGGGGAAATTTGGGAAAATTTGGGGAAAATTTGGGGGAATTTTGGGGAAATTTTGGGATAATTTGGGGAAAATTGGGGAAATTTGGGAAAATTTGGGAAATTTTGGGGAAATTTGGGATATTTTGGGATAATTTTGGGAAAATTTGGGATAATTTTGGGATAAATTTGGGATAATTTGGGGAAATTTGGGATAAACTTGGGATAATTTTGGGAAAATTTGGGATAATTTGGGATAAATTGGGAAAATTTGGGGAAATTTGGGGAAATTTTGGGAAAATTTGGGATAATTTGGGATAAATTGGGAAAATTTGGGGAAAATTGGGGAAATTTTGGGATAATTTGGGGGAAATTTGGGGATAATTTGGATAATTTGGGATAAATTTGGGAAATTTGGGAAATTTTGGGATAAATTTGGGAAGATTTTGGGATAATTTGGGAAAATTTGGGGAAATTTGGGAAAACTTGGGGATAATTTTGGGATAAATTTAGGAAAGTTTGGGATAAATTTTGGCGAAATTTGGGATAAATTGGGGAAATTTGGGGAAAATTTGGGATAAATTTGGGAAAATTTTGGGATAATTTGGGATAATTTGGGAAAATTTGGGGATATTTTGGGATAATTTGGGATATTTTGGGATAATTTGGGATAATTTCAGGAGATTTTGGGTCCATTTTGGGATATTTTGGGGATATTTTGGGATAATTTGGGGATAATTTTGGGATAATTTCGGGATATTTTGGGTCCCTTTCAGGGTCGATTTTGGGGAATAATTTGGGGATAATTTTGGGATATTTTGGGGATATTTTCTGGATAATTTTGGGATAATTTCAGGAGATTTTGGGTCCATTTTGGGATATTTTGGGGCCATTTTGAGGATAATTTTGGGATAATTTTGGGATAATTTCGGGATAATTTCGGATATTTTGGGTCCCTTTCGGGGTCGATTTTGGGGAATAATTTCGGGATAATTTTGGGGACATTTCGAGGATAATTTTGGGATAATTTCGGGATATTTTTGGGTCCCTTTTGGGGAGGATTTTGGATCCATTTGGGGCCATTTTGGGCTCATTTTTGGGGATAATTTTGGGATATTTTGGGCCCATTTTGGGGATAATTTTGGGATATTTTGGGGATAATTTGGGGATAATTTCGGGATATTTTGGGGATATTTTGGGTCCATTTTGGGGATAATTTTGGGCTAATTTTGGAATATTTTGGGGATAATTTTGGGATAATTTCAGGAGATTTTGGGTCCATTTTGGGATATTTTGGGGATATTTTGAGGATGATTTTGGGATAATTTTGGGATATTTTGGGGATAATATCGGGATAATTTTGGGATATTTTGGGATATTTTGGGTCCCTTTTGTGGATAATTTGGGGATAATTTCGGGATATTTTGGGGATATTTTGGGTCCATTTTGGGGATAATTTTGGGCTCATTCGGGATATTTTGGTCCATTTTGGGGCATTTCAGGGTCCGTTTGGGGACATTTCTGGGGATAGTTTTGGGAAAATTTGGGGATATTTTGGGGACATTTTGGGGACATTTGGGGATATTTTGGGGTCCTTTCCAGGGATAAATTTGGGATGTTTTTTGGGATAGTTTGGGGATATTTTGGGGCTCATTTTGGGATATTTTGGGACATTTTGGGTCCATTTTGGGCTCAGTTCAGGGATATTTTGGGGACTGTTTCGGGATAATTTGGGGAATATTTTGGGTCGATTTCGGGTTCATTTTGGGGATAATTTCAGGATATTTTGGGTTCATTTTGGGGTTAATTTCAGGATATTTTGGGGACATTTTGGGGGATAATTTGGGATATTTTTGGAGCTAATTTTGGGGCATTTTGGGGTCTATTTTGGGTTGATTTCGGGGGTGTTTGGGGGATAATTTTGGGCTCATTCCGGGATATTTTGGGTCCATTTGGGGCCGTTTCGGGGTCGATTTTGGGTCCATTTCGGGGATAATTTGGGGATAATTTCAGGACATTTTGGGGATATTTTGGGTTCATTTGGGGCTGTTTTGGGGCTCAGTTTGGGGATATTTTGGGCTCATTTTGGGCCATTTCAGGGTCCATTTTGGGGATAATTTGAGGATATTTTGGGGATATTTTGGGTTCATTTTGGGCTGTTTTGGGGGATATTTCGGGGTGTCTCGGGCTCCTTTTGGGGACATTTCAGGAATCATTTGGGGATAATTTCGGGATATTTTGGTTCCATTTCCAGCAGTTTCGGGGTCCATTTTGGGGGCATAATTTTGGGACATTTCGGGGATAATTCGGGGATAATTTCGGGGTATTTTGGGTCCATTTGGGGCCATTTCAGGGTCCATTCTGGGGGATAATTTTGGGACATTTTGGGGATAATTTCGGGATATTTTGGGTCCCTTTGGGGCCGTTTCGGGGTCGATTTTGGGTCCATTTCGGGGATAATTTTGGGATAATTTTGGGGTATTTTGGGTCCATTTCGAGCAATTTCAGGGTTGATTTTGGGGATAATTTGAGGGTATTTCGGGTCCATTTCGGGGATAATTTGGGGATAATTTCGGGGTATTTTGGGTCCATTTGGGGCCGTTTCGGGGTCGATTTTGGGTCCA
>NW_026776004.1:0-33594 GCF_027477595.1 Haemorhous mexicanus
CGCCAAAATTCCTGAAAAAAATCCCCAAAATTCCTGAAAAAAATCCCCAAAATTCAGCCCCAAAATCCCCAAAATTCAGCCCCAAAAATCCCCAAAATTCAGCTCAAAATTCCCCCAAAATCCCAAAAAATTTAAGCCCAAAATCCCCAAAATTCACTGGAAAAATCCCAAAAATTTCCCCAAAATTCACCCAAAAATCCCCAAAATTGACCCCAAAATTGACCCCAAAAATCCCAAAAATTGAAGCCAAAAATTCCCCAAATTCCCCCAAAATTGACCCAAAAAATCCCAAAAGTCGAGCCCAAAAAATCCCAAAATTTGAGCCCCAAAATTCCCCAAAAATAAAAAAAAAATCCAAAATTTGGAGCCCCAAACCCCTCCCAGTTCATTCCAGTATAAACCAGTAACCCCAAACTCCCTCCCAGTCCCTCCCAGTATAAACCACTATGGCCCAACCCCCTCCCAGTTCAAACCAGTTCATCCCAGTTCCCTCCCAGTCCCCTCCCAGTACCCCCAAACCCCATCCCAGTATAAACCAGTATAAACCAGTAACCCCAAACCCCCTCCCAGTTTGTCCCAGTTCCTCCCAGTATAAACCGGTATGGCCCAGTCACCTCCCAGTTCCCTCCCAGCAACCCCAAATCCCCTCCCAGTCCCTCCCAGTCCCTCCCAGTCCATCCCAGTTCATCCCAGTATAAACCAGTAACCCCCAAACCCCATCCCAGTATAAACCAGTAACCCCAAACTCCATCCCAGTTCATCTCAGTATAAACCAGTAACCCCAAACTCCATCCCAGTTCATCCCAGTATAAACCAGTAACCCCAAACCCCCTCCCAGTATAAACTAGTAACCCCAAACTCCCTCCCAGTCCCTCCCAGTACCTCCAGTTCCTCCCGCAGCTCTCGCAGCGCCGCCGCCGCCGCCCCCCTGACCGCGCCCTCGGGGTCTCCCAGGCCGGCCCGCAGGGCCCCCAGGACCACGCCCAGGTACCTGCAGGCCACGCCCACCTCGCTCAGACCACGCCCACCCATTCAAGCCACGCCCACCAGGCTTTAATGGCAGCCAGGCCCTCTTTAAGCCACGCCCACCGCATTTAGGCCCCGCCCCACTGTGTTGAAAACCGCCCCCACTGTTGCTAGGCCACGCCCCCCTGCACATCCTTTAAGCCACACCCACAACCCCATGAAAGGATTTAAACCCCACCCACAGACAGTAAGCCACGCCCACACCACTAAGCCCCACCCACAAGCTTCAAACCCAACCCACAAGCCCAGAAGTGGGTTTAAGCCCACCCACAGGATGAAACCACGCCCACAACACCTTAAAAGGCTTTAAACTCCACCCACAACACTAAACCACGCCCACAACTCATTAAGGCCTCTTAATCCCAGCCCGCAGTCCCTTAAAAGGTATTAAGCCCCACCCACAACTTTTAAACCCCACCCACAACCCCATAAAAGGCTTAAAACCCCACCCACAACTTTTAAACCCCGCCCTTTTGGCCATAAAAGGCTTTAAACCCACCCACAACTCTTAAACCCCGCCCTTTTAGCCATAAAAGGCTTTAAACCCCACCCTTTTGTCCATAAAAGGCTTGAAACCCCGCCCTCTTTGCCTTAAAAGGGTTTAATCCCGCCCCTTCCCTCTTAGCCACGCCCACTTTGCCCATATAAGGAGCTCACCGCTGCCGCAGGGCGGAGCCGCAGCCGCGCGCGAGCGCCGCCAGTGCCAGCAGCGCCCCCTTGCGGCCGCCGGCGCAGCCGCCTCGGCCCGGCCCCTCCAGGAGCGGCAACTTCCGGGTCCGGCCCGACCCCAAAACCGCCGGAATTTCACCCAAAAACGAGAGGGGTGAGGGGGAAAGGGGGTGGGGGAGGGTGGGGAAGGGACAAAACGGGGAAAAGTTGGGGAAAAACCGGGGAAAAATCAGCAGAAAATCGGCAGAAAATCGGCAGAAAATGAGAGAAAATTGGCCGAAATGAGACAAAACTGGCGGGAAATGACCTAAAATCAGCACTGGGAGAGATGAAAATTGGTAAAAATTTGAATTTGCCCACAGAGAAGCCCAAAATTCCAAGATTTTCCCTCAGAATATTCATGGTTTTTAAACCGGAAGGTCCTGGAAGGGCGCTATGAAAAGCGCGGGAAAAGTGAAATAAAATTAATGAAAAAATTGAATATAAATCTAGAAATTTTTTCAGTTCAGAAATTCTCTGGGATTTCACCCAAAATTCTTGATTTTTATCCACCAGGAAGCAAAATCCCAAATTTTGCCCCAAAATTCGATCCAGGAGCCACAAAATGCCTTCAGAAGGTCCTGAAAGGCCAGGAAAAAAATTCCCTAAAATTAAAAAAAAATCAGAAAATTGTGAAAAAAAAATTTCAAAAAATTCTCTAAAAATTCTTAAAATTTAAATTTTCTTTTGGTTACAAAATCCCACAAATTTTTCTCAGAATTCCCCTCAGGATCTCCCAAATTCCCCCCAAAAATGGTCCTGAAAGGTCAGAAAAAACCCTTAGATTTCTCAAACACCCCCCAAAATTCCTAAAATATGTTTTTAAAAAATCCCCAAAATTCCCTAAAATCCAAAATTTTCTCAAAAATTCCAAAATTTTACTAAAATCCCCTAAATTTTTATCTAAAATTCCCCTCAGGATCTCCCGAATTTCCCTTTAAAAGGTCCTGAAAGGTCACAACCCCCAAAATTGTCAAAAAACAAAAAAAAAAAAACCAAAAACAAAATCCCCCAAATTTCCCCAAAATTAAAAAACTTCCACAAATTCCAGAATTTTTTCCAAAAATCCCAAATTTTTCCACTTTTTTCAAAAATTTCTCCTCAGAATCGCTCAAATTCCTGCCATGATAGGCCCTGAAAGGACACCAAAAAAATCCCCAAAATTTTGCAAAAAAAAAAGCAAAAAAATTAAAAAAAAATTCTCAAAAATCCCCAATTTTCACAAAATTCAAAACTTTACCAAAATTCTCAATTTTCTACCAAATTTTCCTCAAAATCCCCCTTAGGATCTCCTGAATTCCCACTTAAAACGGTCCCGGAAGGTCACAAAAACCCTCAAAAAAATCTCAAAAAATCCCTAAAAATCCTAAAAATTCCCCCAAAATCTCAAAAGTTCCAATATTTCTCCAAAATTAAAAGTTTTCACCAAAATTCAACTCTTTTTCTAAAAATTCCTAAATTTTCCCCAAAATTCCCCTCAGGATCTTCCAAAATACCCCAAAAAGGTCCTGAAAGGTCACAAAACTCCCTAACATTCCTCAATAAAAAAGCCCAAAAAATAAAAAAAAAATTTAAAAAAATTTAAAAATTAACAATAATTCCCAAAAATCTCAAGTTTTACAAAAATTCACAGATTTTTCCCCAGAAATTCTAAATTTCCCCCAAATTCCCCTCAGGAAATCCTGAATTGCCACCAAAAAAGGTCCAGAAAGGCCACAAAAAAACCCCCAAAATTCCTCAAAAAGCCATTTAAAAATAAAATAATGATTTTAAAAAATCTAAGTTTAAGAAAAAGTCCCAAATTTAACCAAGATATTCCAAAATTTTCCCAAAATTCCAAATTTTCCCCCAAATTTCTCCTCAGGATCTCTCAAATTCCTGCCGTGAACGGTCCTGAAAGGGCACAAAAACCCCCAAAAATCCTTAAAAAAAACCCCAAAGTTCCTCAAAAAAAACCCCAAAATTTCTTTAAAAATTCTTTCAAAATCCCCAGAATCCCCTAAAATCCCAAATATTTCAAATATTTTTAAATTTTACTAAAATCCCCTAAATTCTCCCCAAAATTCTCCTCAGGATCTCCTAAATTCCCGCCAAAAAAGGTCCTGGAAGGTCACAAAAAAACCCCAAAGCTCCTAAAAAAAATCCCCAAAAATTGAAAAAATCCCCAAAAATTGAAAAAAATTCCAAAACCTCAGAATTTTCATAAAATTTTAGAAATTTACTAAAATCTCTCAAAATTCCCCTCAGGATTTCCAAAATTTCTGCTGTAAAAGGTCCTAAAAGGGCACAAAAATCCGTTAAAAATTTAAAAAAAACCCCTAAAAAATTCCCCAAAAATTTCCCCTAAAAATTTTTAAAATTCAAATTTTTCCAAATTTTTAAAAATTTACTAAAATTCCTTAAAATTTCCTAAAAATTCTCCTCAGGATTTCTAAAATGTCTGTTGTGAAAGGTCTTAAAAGGGCACAAAAATCCTTTAAAAATCTTTAAAAAACCCCAAAAAATTCCCCCAAAAATTCCCCCAAAATTTTTAAAAATTCAAATTTTTCCAAATTTTTAAGAATTTACTAAAATTCCTTAAAATTTCCTAAAAATTCCCCTCAGGATTTTAAAATTTCTGTTGTGAAAGGTCTTAAAAGGGCACAAAAATCCTTTAAAAATCTTTAAAAAACCCCAAAAAATTCCCCCAAAAATTCCCCCAAAATTTTTAAAAATTCAAATTTTTCCAAATTTTTAAGAATTTACTAAAATTCCTTAAAATTTCCTAAAAATTCCCCTCAGGATTTTTAAAATTTCTGTTGTGAAAGGTCCTTAAAGGGCACAAAAATCCTTTAAAAATCTTCTAAAAAAACCCAAAAAAAATTCCCCAAAAATTAAAAAAAGATTTTAAAAATTCAAAATTTTCCAAATTTTTAAAAATTTACCAAAATTTCTAAAAATTTCCTGAAAATTCCCCTCAGGATTTCTAAAATTTCTGTTGTGAAAGGTCCTAAAAGGGCACAAAAATCCTTTAAAAATCTTCCAAAAAAACCAAATAATTCCCCAAAAAATTAAAAAAAAATCCAAAAATTCAAGTTTTTCCCAAATTTTTAAAAATTTACTAAAATCCCTCAAAATTTCCTAAAAATTCCCCTCAGGATTTCTAAAATTTCTGTTGTGAAAGGTCCTAAAAGGGCACAAAAATCCTTTAAAAATCTTTTAAAAAACCAAAAAAATTCCTCCAAAAATTCCCGAAAAATTTTTAAAAATTCAAATTTTTCCAAATTTTTAAAAATTTTATAAAATTTCTTAAAATTTCCTAAAAATTTCCCTCAGGATTTCTAAAATTTCTGTTGTGAAAGGTCCTAAAATGGCACAAAAAATCAAAATTTCTCAAAAAAAACCCCAAAAAATTCCTCTAAAAATTAAGGAAAATTTACTAAAATTTAATTTTTTCAGTAAAATTCCCAAATTTTCCCCAAATTCCCGAATTTTCCCCCAAAACTCACCAATTCCTTGAGCAGCTTTTCGGGGGGCAGCCCCTGGGCCAGAGCGTCCAGAACCTGAGGGGGAGAAAATTTGGGTCAAAAATCTCCCAAATTTGGGTAAAAATTCCTTCAAAAAATTGGAATTTTTGGGAAAAAAATGGAAAAAAGGGAAAGGGAAAAAATTGGGGGAAATCAGGTAAAAAAAAATTGGGGAGAATTTTGGTTAAAAATTGGAATTTTTGGGGTAAAAAATTTGAATTTTGGGGGTAAAAATGGCGGGAAAATGACAGAAAAATTGGAAATAAAATGAAAAAATTACAAATATTTTGTGAGAAAAATTTATAAAAAGTGAAATTTGAGGAAATTGGGAGTTTTGAAATAAAAATGGGTGAGTTATTAAAAAAATTGTGGAAAAAATTTCCCAAAAAATGGGGAAAAAATCTGAATAAAATGGGGAAAATTGCAAAAAATTCGCTCGAAAAAAGGGGAAAAATCCAAATAAAATTGGGAAAAATGGGGAAAAAATCAGAAAAAAAATGGGGAAAAAAAGGGGAAAAAATCCAAATAAAATTGGGGGAAAATGGGGGAAAAATCAGAAAAAAATCCAAATAAAATTGGGAAAAATGGGGGAAAAATCCAAATAAAATAGGGGGAAAATGGGGAAAAAAATTTAGAAAAAAATGGGGGAAAAAAAGGGGAAAAAATCCAAATAAAATGGGGAAAAATGGGGAAAAAATCCAAATAAAATTGGGGGGAAATGGGGAAAAAATCCAAATAAAATTGGGGGGAAATGGGGAAAAAATCCAAATAAAATTGGGGGAAAATGGGGGAAAAAAATCAAAAAAAAAAAGGGGGAAAATGGGGAAAACAATCAGAAAAAAATGGGGAAAAAAAGGGGAAAAATCAAAATAAAATTGGGAAAAAATGGGGAAAAAATCCAAATAAAATTGGGGAAAATGGGGAAAAAATCAGAAAAAAAATCCAAATAAAATAGAGAAAAATGGGGAAAAAAATCTAAATAAAATTGGGAAAAATGGGGAAAAAATCCAAATAAAATTGGGGGAAAATGGGGGAAAAATCAGAAAAAAAATCTAAATAAAATGGGGAAAATGGGGAAAAAAAATCAGAAAAAAATGGGGAAAAAAAGGGGAAAAAATCCAAATAAAATTGGGAAAATGGGAAAAAAATCCAAATAAAATTGGGGAAGAAATCAGAAAAAAATCCAAATAAAATGGGCAAAATGGGGAAAAAAATCTGAAAAAAATGGGGAAAAAATGGGGGAAAATGGGGAAAAAATCAGAAAAAATGGGGATAAATGGGGAAAAAAATCCAAATAAAATGGGGAAAAATGGGGAAAAAATCCAAATAAAATTGGGGAAAAATGGGGAAAAAATCAGAAAAAAAATCTAAATAAAATGGGGAAAAATGGGGAAAAAATCTAAATAAAATTGGGGGAAAATGGGGGAAAAAAATCAAAAAAAAGGGGGGAAAAATGGGGAAAAAATCAGAAAAAAATCCAAATAAAACTGCGAAAAATGGGGAAAAATCCAAATAAAATTGGGGAAAAATGGGGAAAAAATCAGAAAAAAATCCAAATAAAATGGGGGAAAAATCAGAAAAAAATCCAAATAAAATTGGGGGAAAATGGAGAAAAAATCAGAAAAAAAATGGGGAAAAAAATGGGGAAAAAATCAAAATAAAATTGGGAAAAATGGGGAAAAATCCAAATAAAATGGGGGAAAAATGGGGAAAAATCAGAAAAAAAATGGGGAAAAAATCCAAATAAAATTGGGAAAAATGGGGAAAAAATCCAAATAAAATTGGGAAAAATGGGGAAAAAAATCCAAATAAAATTGGGGAAAAATGGGGAAAAAAATCAGAAAAAAAAATCTAAATAAAATGGGGGAAAAATGGGGAAAAAATTAGAAAAAAATCCAAATAAAATGGGGAAAAATGGGGGAAAAATCCAAATAAAATTGGGGGAAAATGGGGGAAAAAAAAAAAAAAAAAAAAAAAAAAAAAAAAAAAAAAAATCTAAATAAAAAATGGGGGGAAATGGGGAAAAAATAAGAAAAAAAATCCAAATAAAATGGGCAAAAATGGGGAAAAAATCAGAAAAAAAATCCAAATAAAATGGAGATAAATGGGGGGGAAAAATCCAAATAAAATGGGGAAAAATGGGGAAAAAATCCAAATAAAATTGGGGAAAAATGGGGAAAAATCAGAAAAAAAAATCTAAATAAAATGGGGGAAATGGGGAAAAAATCAGAAAAAAAATCCAAATAAAATGGGGATAAAAATGTCAGGAAAAATAGAAAAAAATTGGGAAAAAATCCCAAAAACCACAAAGAAAATGGGAAAAATAAATTCCCAAAAAATCCAAATAAAATGGAAAAAAATCCCCAACAATTCCAAATAAAATGTGGGAAAAAAATACTAAAAAATGGAGGAAAAAATCAGAATAAAATCCAAATAAAATGGAAAAAAAAATTCCAAAAAATCCAAATAAAATGGGAGAAAACCCCAAAAATCCAAATAAAATGGGTAAAAAAATCAGGAAAAAATTCAAATAAAATGTGGGAAAAAAACCCAAAAATTCCGAATAAAATGGGGAAAAATCCAAATAAAATGGGAAAAAAAGTCCTAAAAAATGGGGAAAAAATCTGAAAAAACATAAATAAAATGGGAAAAAATTCCAAATAAAATGGGGAAAAATTCCCCAAAAATTCAAATAAAATGGGGGAAAAAATCCGAATAAAATGGGGAAAAATCCCCAAAAATTCCAAATAAAATGGGGAAAAAATCCGAATGAAATGGGGAAAAATCCCCAAAAATTCCAAATAAAATGGGAAAAAATCCGAATAAAATGGGAAAAAGATCCCAAAAAATTCCAAATAAAATGGGGAAAAAATCTGAATAAAATGGGGAAAAAATCCCAAAAATTCCAAATAAAATGGTGAAAAAATCCGAATAAAATGGGGAAAAAATCTGAATAAAATGGGGAAAAAAATCCCCAAAAATTCCAAATAAAATGGGGAAAAAATCTGAATAAAATGGGAAAAAGATCCCAAAAAATTCCAAATAAAATGGGGAAAAAATCTGAATAAAATGGGAAAAAATCCCCAAAAATTCCAAATAAAATGGGGGAAAAAATCCGAATAAAATGGGAAAAAAATCTCCAAAAATTCCAGATAAAATGGGAAAAAAATCCGAAAAAAATGGGGAAAAATCCTAAAAAATTCCAAATAAAATGGGGAGAAAATCTGAACAAAATGGGGAAAAATCCCCCAAAAATCCAAATAAAATGGGGAAAAAATCTGAATAAAATGGGGAAAAAAATCCCCAAAAATTCCAAATAAAATGGGGAAAAAATCCGAATAAAATGGAAAAAAATCCCCAAAAATTCCAAATAAAATGGGAAAAAAATCTGAATAAAATGGGAAAAAAATCCCCAAAAATTCCAAATAAAATGGGGAAAAATTCCGAATAAAATGGGGGAAAAATCCCCAAAAATTCCAAATAAAATGGGGAAAAAACCCCCAAAAATTCCAAATAAAATGGGGAAAAAATCCGAATAAAATGGGGGAAAAAATCCGAATAAAATGGGGGAAAAATCCCAAAAAATTCCAAATAAAATGGGAAAAAATCTGAATAAAATTGGGAAAAATCCCAAAAAATTCCAGATAAAATGGGAAAAAATCTGAATAAAATTGGGAAAAAATCCCCAAAAATTCCAAATAAAATGGGGAAAAAATCTGAATAAAATGGGGAAAAAATCTGAATAAAATGGGAAAAAATCCCAAAAATTCCAAATAAAATGGGAAAAAATCTGAATAAAATGGGGAAAAAAATCCCCAATATGCCAGGAGAGGAGCCCCAAGCCCGGGGATGTTTTGGGGGGGGATTTGGGGGGTTTGGGGGTTCGGGGGTGCTGTTACCTGGGCGGCGCCGTGGCGGGGGGCAGGGCCGCCCCTCCCCCCCCCCAGCTCTCCTCGGGGTCGGGGCTCTGCGGCCTCAGGGGGGCACAGAGGGGAACCAGGAGCCCCCGGAGCAGCAGGGCCAGGAGATCCCCCCTGAGCAGGGCCTGCAAGAGCAGAAACCAGTTTGGACCAGTATGGACCGGTAGGGACCACTACAGACCAGCACAAACCAGTACAGACCAGTACAAACCAGTATAACCCACAGAGGGCCAGCTGGTCCTCCGGGCCAGCAGGGGGCGCTCACACACATCCCCCACTCCATCTCCCAGTATAAACCAGTACAAACCAGTGACTCCAGCACCTCATCCCAGTATAAACCAGTGACCTTAGCACCCCATCCCAGTACAAACCGGTACAGACCAGTACAAACCAGTACAAACCAGTATAACCCACAGAGGGCCAGCTGGTCCTCCCGGCCAGCAGGGGGCGCTCACACACACCCACCCCACTCCATTCCCCAGTACAAACCAGTACAAACCAGTGACTCCAGCACATCATCCCAGTAGAAACCAGTGAAACCAGCCCCATCCCAGTACAGACCAGTACAGACCAGTATAACACAGTACAAACCAGTATAACCCACAGAGGGGCAGCAGGTCCTCCCGGCCACCAGGGGGCGCTCACACACACCCACTCCACTTCATCTCCCAGTATAAACCAGTACAAACCAGTGACTCCAGCACCACATCCCAGTATAAACCAGTGACCTCAGCACCCCATCCCAGTATAAACCAGTACAGACCAGTACAAACCAGTACAAACCAGTATAACCCACAGAGAGCCAGCAGGTCCTCCCGGCCAGCAGGGGGCGCGCACACACATCTCCCACTCCCTCTCCCAGTATAAACCAGTACAAACCAGTGACTCCAGCACCTCATCCCAGTAGAAACCAGTGACCTTAGCACCCCATCCCAGTACAAACCAGTACAGACCAGTACAAACCAGTATAACACAGTACAAACCAGTATAACCCACAGAGGGCCAGCTGGTCCTCCCGGCCAGCAGGGGGCGCTCACACACATCCCCACTTCATCTCCCAGTCCAAACCAGTACAAACCAGTGACCCCCAGCACCCCAATCCCAGTATAAACCAGTGACACCAGCATCCCATCCCAGTACAAACCAGTACAGACCAGTATAAACCAGTATAACACAGTACAAACCAGTATAACCCACAGAGGGCCAGCAGGTCCTCCCGGCCAGCAGGGGGCGCTCACACACACCCACCCCACTCCATCTCCCAGTATAAACCAGTACAAACCAGTGACTCCAACACCCCATCCCAGTATAACCCAGTGACCTCAGCACCCCATCCCAGTATAAACCAGTACAGACCAATACAAACCAGTACAGACCAGTACAAACCAGTACAAACCAGTATAACCCACAGAGAGCCAGCAGGTCCTCCCAGCCAGCAGGGGGCGCTCACACACACCCACCCCACTCCATCTCCCAGTATAAACCAGTACAAACCAGTGACTCCAGCACCTCATCCCAGTATAAACCAGTGACACCAGCACCCCATCCCAGTACAAACCAGTACAGACCAGAATAAACCAGTAAAAACCAGTACAAACCAGTATAACCCACAGAGGGCCAGCTGGTCCTCCCAGCCAGCAGGGGGCACTCACACACTCCCTCTACCCAGTATAAACCAGTATAACCAGTATAACCAGTATAACCCAGTGACCCCAGCACCCCAATCCCAGTATAACCAGTATAACCCAGTGACCCCAATCCCAGTATAAACCAGTAAAACCAGTACACAGAGTGCCAGGTCCTCCCAGCCAGCAGGGGGCGCTCACACACTCCAGCCATTCCCTCTCCCAGTACAAACCAGTATAAACCAGTGACCCCCAGACCCGGCAGCACCCCGTCCCAGTTCATCCCAGTATAACCCAGTGACTCCAGCAATCCATCCCAGTATAAACCAGTACAAACCAGTATCAAAATCACCAATTTTTCTCCATTTTCCCCCATTTTTGACCCTTTTAGAGCCCCAAAATCCCCCAAATCCCCTCCCAGTCCATCCCAGTTTGTCCCAGTTCCCTCCCAGTTTGTCCCTGTTCCTCCCAGTTCCCTCCCAGTATAAACCAGTCACAAACCAGTACAAACTAGTATAAAAACCCCCTTTAAATCCTGATTTTCCTTGATTTTGACCACTTCTGACCCTTTTAGAGCCCCAAAATCCCCCAAATCCCCTCCCAGTCCATCCCAGTTTGTCCCAGTTCCCTCCCAGTTTGTCCCAGTCCCCTCCCAGTATAAACCAGTCACAAACCAGTACAAACCAGTTTAAAAAACCCCTTTTAATCCTGATTTTCCATATTTTGACCATTTCTGACCCTTTTAGAGCCCCAAAATCCCTTCAAATCGCCTCCCACTCCATCCCAGTTTGTCCCAGTTCCCTCTCAGTTTGTCCCAGTTCCTCCCAGTTCCCTCCCAGTCACAAACCAGTATAAAAAAACCTTTAAATCCTGATTTTCCTTGATTTTGACCATTTCTGACCCTTTTAGAGCCCTAAAATCCCCCAAATCCCCTCCCAGTCCCTCCCAGTTTGTCCCAGTCCCTCCCAGTTTGTCCCAGTTCTCTCCCAGTCCAAACCAGTCTCACCCTGGGTATCTTCTGGGCCAGGAAGGTGAGCGTGGCCAAAGCCCGAACCCTCACCGTGTCACCCTTGCACTCGTCCCCGGCCACCTGAGGGGACAAATCCCACCTGAACATCCCCAAAAATCCTCCAGGGGAGGCTCAGGAACTCCCCAAATCCTGGGAATTCCCAAAACAATTCCGGGAAATCCCCAAAAATTCCGGGAATGTCCCAAAAATTCTGGGAATGACCCCAAAAATCCCCAGTGGGGCTAATGGGGGTAGACCTGGTGTCTGAAATCCCCATTGGGTATAATGGGGGTAGACCTGGTGTCCGAAATTCCCCATTGGGTATAATGGGGGTAGACCTGGTATCTGAAATCCCCAGTGGGGCTAATGGGGGTAGACCTGGTGTCTGAAATCCCCATTGAGTATAATGGGGGTAGACCTGGTGTCTGAAATCCCCATTGACTTTAATGGGGTAGACCTGGTGTCTGAAATTTCCCATTGATTTTAATGGGTAGACCTGGTGTCTGAAATCCCCATTGACTTTAATGGGGTAGACCTGGTGTCTGAAATCCCCATTGACTTTAATGGGGTAGACCTGGTGTCTGAAATTTCCCATTGATTTTAATGGGTAGACCTGGTGTCTGAAATCCCCATTGACTTTAATGGGGTAGACCTGGTATCTGAAATCCCCATTGACATTAATGGGGTAGACCTGGTGTCTGAAATCTCCATTGACATTAATGGGGTAGGCCTGGCGTCTGAAATCCCCATTGGGTATAATGGGGGTAGACCTGGTGTCTGAAATCTCCTTTGACTTTAATGGGGTAGACCTGGTGTCTGAAATTTCCCATTGACTTTAATGGTGGTAGACCTGGTGTCTGAAATCCCCATTGGGTATAATGGGGGTAGACCTGGTGTCTGAAATCCCCATTGACTTTAATGGGGTAGACCTGGTGTCTGAAATTTCCCATTGATTTTAATGGGTAGACCTGGTATCTGAAATCCCCATTGACTTTAATGGGGTAGACCTGGTGTCTGAAATCCCCATTGACATTAATGGGGTAGGCCTGGCGTCTGAAATCCCCATTGGGGCTAATGGGGGTAGACCTGGTGTCTGAAATCTCCTTTGACTTTAATGGGGTAGACCTGGTGTCTGAAATTTCCCATTGACTTTAATGGGGGTAGACCTGCTGTCTGAAATCCCCATTGACTTTAATGGGGTAGACCTGGTGTCGGAAATCCCCATTGACTTTAATGGGGTAGACCTGGTGTCGGAAATCCCCATTGACTTTAATGGAGGTAGACCTGGTATCTGAAATCCCCATTGGGTATAATGGGGGTAGACCTGGTGTCTGAAATTTCCCATTGACTTTAATGGGTAGACCTGGTGTCCCTAAATCCCCGTCGACATTAATGGGGGTAGGCCTGGTGTCTGAAATTTCCCATTGACTTTAATGGGGTAGACCTGGTGTCTGAAATCCCCATTGACTTTACTGGGTAGACCTGGTGTCCCTAAATCCGCATTGACATTAATGGGGTAGACCTGGTGTCTGAAATCCCCATTGGGTATAATGGGGGTAGACCTGGTGTCTGAAATTTCCCATTGACATTACTGGGTAGACCTGGTGTCTGAAATCCCCATAGCCTTTACTGGGTAGACCTGGTGTCTGAAATCCCCATTGGGGCTAATGGGGGTAGACCTGGTGTCTGAAATCCCCATTGGGGCTAATGGGGGTAGACCTGGTGTCTGAAATCCCCATTGACTTTAATGGGGTAGACCTGGTGTCTGAAATTTCCCATTGACTTTAATGGATAGACCTGGTGTCCCTAAATCCCCATTGAATTCAATGGGGGTAGACCTGGTGTCTGAAATGCCCATTGACTTTAATGGGTAGACCTGGTGTCTGAAATCCCCATTGGGTATAATGGGGGTAGACCTGGTGTCTGAAATCCCCATTGGTTTCAATGGGGGTAGACCTGGTGTCAGAAATCCCCATTGACTTTAATGGGGGTAGACCTGGTGTCTGAGATCCCCATTGGTTCTAATGGAGGTAGACCTGGTGTCCCTACATCCCCATTGACTTTAATGGGGGTAGACCTGGTGTCTGAGATCCCCATTGGTTCTAATGGAGGTAGACCTGGTGTCTGAAATATTTTGGGGTTAAAATTCCAATTTTTGCCTCAGAACTTCCAATTTTCTGGCTGAAAAAGGGAAATTTTGGGGTTTACCTGGAGGCAGAGCTCCAGCACGGGCCTCAGGTGTGGGATCACGGATTCAGGATTGGCTTCCAGGAATTCATCCAGCACCTCCAGAGCGTCGGCGCCGAGCTCCTGGAAGGAAATTCCCCAAATTCACCCCAAAATTCTCCCCAAAATTCACCCCAAATTTTCTCATTTCAGCCCTGAATTTCTCCCAGAGTCATCCCAGAATTTCCCCATTTTGTCCCCAAATTTTTTCCCAAATTTCTCCAAATTTTAGCCCCAAAATTTCCCTATTTCAACTCCAAATTTTTCCCATTTTAGTCCCAAATTTCCTCCAAATTTTCCCAAAATTTTCCCATTTTAGCCCCAAAATTTCTCCCAAATTTTCCAGGATTTTTCCCATTTTAGCCCCAAATTTATCCCAAATTTTCTCCATTTCAGCCCCAAAATTTTCCCAAATTTTCTCCATTTCAGCCCCAAAATTTTCCCAAATTCTCCCATTTCGGCCCCAAATCCCCCACTAAATTGCCCCAAATTTTTAATTTTAGCCTCAAATTTCTTCTTTTATTTTCCCAAAATTTTCCCCAATTTTTTCCTCAATTTTTTCCCATTTTAGCCCCAAATTTTCTGAAATTCTCCCCAAAATTTCCCCTTAAATTTCCCAAAATTTCCTCCAAAATTTCCCCAATTTTCCCCATTTTAGTCCCAATTTTACCCTCCCAATTTTCCCATTTCCCCCCAATTTTCCTGCATTTTTCCCCAAATTTTCCCATTTCAGCCCAAACTTTTCCCTCAAATTTCCCCAATTTTTCTTCCATTTTAGCCCAAATTTTTCCTCCAAATTTCCCTAAATTTCCCCAAAATTCTCCCAAATTTCAGCCCCAAATTTCCCCCAAAATCCAAATTTCCCCTCCAAAATTCCTCAATTTTTCCCCCAAATTCTCCAATTTCAGCCCCAAATTTGCCCCAAATTATCCTCAAAATTTGCCCTCAATTTTCTCATTTTAGCCCCAAGTTTCCCCTGAAATTTCCTCAAAATTTCCCCAAAATTTTCAAAATTTAAACCCAAAATTTCCCTATTTTTAGCCCAAATTTTTCCCAATTTTAACACAAATTTTTCCAAATTTCAGCCCCAAATTTACCCCAAATTGTCTCATTTTAGCTCCAAATTTCTCTTGAAATTTCCCCAGAATTTCCTCAAAATTTCCCCAAAATGACCAAAATTTAAACCCAAATTTTCCCCATTTTTAACCCAAATTTTTCCTCAAACTTTTTCCCCAAAATCCCATTCTCCCCCAAATTTTCCCAAAAATTCCCCCCCAAATTTTTCAATTTCAGCCCAAACTTTGCCCTCAATTATCTCCAAAATTTTCTCATTTTAGCCCCCAAATTTCTCCTGAAATTTCCCCAAATTTTCCCCAAAATTACCAAAATTTAAACCCAAATTTTCCCCATTTTCCCCCAAAATTACCAAAATTTAATGTCAAATTTTCCCCATTTTCCCCCAAACTTTCCTCCAAATTCCCCAAAATTTTCCCCCAAATTTTTCCCATTTTTCCCCCAAATTTCCCCCAAAATTAACAAGATTTAAACCCAAATTTTCCCCATTTTCCCCCAAATTTTCCCCATTTTTCCCCAAATTCTCCCCCAATTTTCCCCCCAAATTTACCAAAATTTAACCCCAAATTTTTCCCATTTTCCCCCAAATTTTCCCCAAAATTACCAAAATTTAAACCCAAATTTTCCCCATTTTCCCCCAAATTTTCCCCGATTTTCCCCCAAATTTCTCCCCAAAATTCCTCCATTTCCCCCCAAATTTCCCCATTTTAACCCCAAAATTTCCCCAATTTTTCCCAAATTTCCCTGAATTTCCCCAATTCCAGCCCAAATTTCCCCAATTTTTCACCAATTTCCAGCCCCAATTTCCCCAAATTTTTCCCCAATTCCAGCCCAAATGTCCTCAAATTTTCCCCCAATTCCAGCCCAAATTTCCCCAATTTTTTTCTCCAATTTCTCCCAAATTTCTCCCCAATTTCTCCCAATTTTCCCCCAATAATTTCCCCCAATTCCAGCCCAAATTTCCCCAATTTTTCCTAATTTCCACCCAAAATTTCCCCAAATTTTCCCAATTCCAGCCCAAACTTCCCCAATTTCCCCCCAATTTCCAGCCCAAATTTCCCCAAATTTCCCCCAATTTCTCCCAATTTTCCCCAATTTTCCCCATTTTTTCCCAATTTCCCCCAATTTCCCCCAATTCCAGCCCAAATTTCCCCAAATTTTTTCCCCAATTTCTCCCAATTTTCCCTCATTTCCCCCCCAATTTTCCCTCAATTTTTTCCCCAATTCCAGCCCAAATTCCCCAAATTTCCCCAATTCCAGCCCAAAATTCCCCAATTTTCAGCCCAATTTCCAGCCCACATTTCCCCAAATTTTCCCCCAATTCCAGCCCAAATTTCCCCAATTTTCAGCCCAAATTTCCTCAGTTTTTTCTCCAATTCCAGCCCAAATTTCCCGAAATTTCCCCCAATTTCTCCCAATTTTCCCCCAATTCCAACCCAAATTTCCCCAATTTTTTCCCCCAATTTTTTCCCAAATTCCAGCCCAAATTTCCCCAAATTTTTCCCCAATTCCAGCCCAAATTTCCCCAATTTTTCCAATTTCCCCCAATTTTTCCCCCAAATTTCCAATTCCAGCCCAAATTTTCTTTAATTTTTCCCATTTTTTTCCCCAATTCCACCCCAAATTTCCCCAATTTCCATCCCGAATTTCTCCAATTTCTCCCAATTTTCCCCCAATTCCAGCCCAAATTTCCCCAATTTTTCCCAATTTTTTCCCCAATTCCAGCCCCAATTTTTCCCCAGTTTCTCCCAATTTCCCCCCTTTTTTCCCCATTTTTTCCCAATTTCCCCAAATTTTTCCCCCAATTTCCCCCCAAATTTCCCCAAATTTTCCCCCAATTTTTTCCACATTTTTTTCCCAATTTTTTCCCCAATTTTCCCTCAATTTTTCCCCAAATTTGCCCAATTTTTTCCCCCAATTCCAGCCCAAGTTTCCCCAATTTTTTTCCCAATTCCCCCCAATTATTTCCCCAATTTCCCCCCAAATTTCCCCAAATTTTTCCCCCAATTTCCCCCCAAATTTCCCCAAATTTTCCCCCCATTTTCCCCCCAATTTTTTTCCCAATTCCCCCCAATTTTTCCCCAATTTTCCCTCAATTTTCCCCCCAATTTCCCCCCAAATTTCCCCAATTTTTTCCCCAATTTCTCCCTATTTTTCCCCAATTTCCCCCCAATTGTTTCCCCATTTTTTCCCAATTTCCCCAAATTTTTCCCCCAATTTCCCCCCAAATTTCCCCAAATTTTTCCCCCAATTTCCCCCCAAATTTCCCCAATTTTTCCCCCATTTTTCCCCCAATTTCCCCCCATTTTTCCCCAATTTTCCCCCAATTTTTTCCCCATTTTTTCCCAATTTTTTTCCCAATTTCCCCCCAATTTTCCCTCAATTTTTTCCCCAATTCCAGCCCAATTTTTCCCAATTTTTCCCAAATTCTCCCCAATTTCCTGGCTCTCACCGGGTCCCGGCTGAGCAGCTCCTGCAGCGCCCGCAGCGCCTCGGGCAGCGCCGAGCGCAGCAAATTCTGGGGGGAAAAACCCAAATTTGGGGGAATTCTGAGATTTTGGGGAAAATTGGGGAAATTTGGGGGAAATTTGGGAAAATTTGGGGGAAATTGGGGAAAATTTGGGGGAATTTGGGGGAAAATTTGGGGAGATTTGGGGAAAATTTGGGGGAAATTTGGGGAAAAATGGGGAAAAAATGGGAAAAAATGGGGAAAAACTGGAGGGAAAAGGGGAAAATTGGGGGATTTTGGGGGAAATTTTGGAAAATTTGGGGAAAATTTGGGAAAATTTGGGGATTTTGGGAGAAATTTGGGGATTTTGGGAGAGTTTGGGGTAAATTTGGGGAATTCTGGGAGATTTTGGGGAAAATTTGGGGAAAAAATGGGGAAAAAATGGAGGGAAAAGGGGAAAATTGGGGGATTTTGGGGGAAATTTGGGAAAATTTGGGGAAATTTGGGGATTTTGGGGAAAATTTGGGGATTTTGGGAAAATTTGGGGGAAATTTGGGGGAGTTCTGGGAGATTTTGGAGAAAATTGGGGGAAAAATGGGAAAAAATGGGGAAAAAATGGAGGGAAAAGGGGAAAATTTGGGGATTTTGGGGAGAATTTGGGAGAATTTGGGAAAATTTGGGGAAAATTTGAGGATTTTGGGGAAAATTTGGGGATTTTGGGAGAATTTGGGGGAAATTTGGGGGAGTTCTGGGAGATTTTGGGGGAAAATGGGGGGAAAAAATGGAGGGAAAAGGGGAAAATTGGGGGATTTTGGGGGAAATTTGGGAATTTGGGGGAAAATTTGGGAAAATTTGGGGATTTTGGGGAAAAAATTGGGGATTTTGGGAGAGTTTGGGGTAAATTTGGGGAGTTCTGGAAGATTTTGGGGAAATTTGGGGAAAAAATGGGGAAAAATGGGGAAAAAAGGGTGGGAAAAGGGGGAAATTTGGGGATTTTGGGGAAATTTGGGGGAAATTTTGGAAAATTGGGGAAAATTGGGGGATTTTGGGAGAATTTTGGGGAAAATTTGGGGGAGTTCTGGGAGATTTTGGGGGAAAATGGGGGAAAAAATGGAAAAAAATGGGGAAAAAAGGGAGGGAAAAGGGGGAAATTTGGGGATTTTGGGGAGAATTTGGGGATTTTGGGAAAATTTGGGGGAAATTTGGGGGAAATTTGGGGAAAATTGGAGAAATTTGGGGAATTCTGGGAGATTTTGGAGAAATTTGGGGAAAAAATTGGAAAAAAATGGGGGGAAAAGGGGAAAATTTGGGGATTTTGGGGAGAATTTGGGAAAATTTGGGGAAAATTTGGGGATTTTGGGAGAATTTGGGGGAAATTGGGGAAATTTTGGGGGAGTTCTGGGAGATTTTGGGGAAAATTGGGGAAAAAATGGGGAAAAATGGAGGGAAAAGGGGAAATTTGAGGAATTTGGGGAAAATTTGGGAATTTTGGGAGAATTTGGGGGAAATTTGGGGGAAATTTGGGGATTTTGGGGAAAATTTGGGGATTTTGGGAGAATTTGGGGGAAATTTTGGAAAATTGGGGAAATTTGGGGAGATTTGGGGAAAATTTGGGGAAATTTGGGGAAAAAATGGGAAAAAATGGGGAAAAAAGGGAGGGAAAAGGGGAAAATTTGGGGATTTTGGGGAGAATTTGGGAGAATTTGGGAAAATTTGGGGAAAATTTGGGGAAAATTTGGGGATTTTGGGAGAAATTTGGGGATTTTGGGAGAATTTGGGGGAAATTTGGGGGAGTTCTGGGAGATTTTGGGGAAAATTTGGGGAAAAAATGGGGCAAAAATAGAGGGAAAAGGGGAAAATTGGGGGATTTTGGGGGAAATTTGGGAAAATTTGGGGAAAATTTGGGGATTTTGGGAGAATTTGGGGGAAATTTGGGGGAGTTCTGGGAGATTTTGGGGGAAAATTGGGGGAAAAATGGAAAAAATGGGGAAAAAATGGAAAAATTGGAGTAAAAAATGGAGGGAAAAGGGGGAAAATTTGGGGATTTTTGGGAAAATTTGGGGATTTTGGAAGAAATTTGGGGATTTGGGGGAGAATTTGGGGGAAATTTTGGAAAATTGGGGAAAATTGGAGAAATTTGGGGGAGTTCTGGGAGATTTTGGGGGAAAATTGGGGAAAAAATGGGGAAAAATGGGGAAAAAATGGAGGGAAAAGGGGAAAATTTGGGGATTTGGGGGAGAATTTGGGGGAAATTTTGGAAAATTGGGGAAAATTCAGGGGAGTCCTGGGAGATTTTGAGGGAAAATGGGGGGAAAAATGGAAAAAAATGGGGAAAAAAAGGGAGGGAAAAAGGGGAAATTTGAGGAATTTGGGGGAAATTTGGGGATTTTGGGGGAAATTTGGGGATTTGGGGGAGAATTTGGGGGAAATTTTGGAAAATTGGGGAAAATTTGGCGGTGTTCTGGGAGATTTTGGAGAAAATTGGGGAAATAATGGAGGAAAAATGGGGAAAATTTGGGGATTTGGGGAAAATTTGGGGATTTTGGGAGAATTTGGGGGAAATTTGGGGGAGTTCTGGGAGATTTTGGGGAAATTTGGGGAAAAAATGGGAAAAAAACTGGGGGGAAAAGGGGAAAATTTGGGGATTTTGGGGAGAATTTGGGAAAATTTGGGGAAAATTTGGGGATTTTGGGAGAATTTGGGGGAAATTGGGGAAATTTTGGGGGAGTTCTGGGAGATTTTGGGGGAAAATGGGGGAAAAATGGAAAAAATGGGGAAAAAATGGAAAAATTTGAGTAAAAAATGGAGGGAAAAGGGAAAATTTGGGGATTTTTGGGAAAATTTGGGGATTTGGGGGAGAATTTGGGGGAAATTTTGGAAAACTGGGGAAAATTTGGGGGAGTTCTGGGAGATTTTGGAGAAAATTGGGGAAAAAAATGGAGGAAAAATGGGGAAAATTTGGGGATTTTGGGGGAAATTGGGGAAAATTCCAGAAAATTGGAAAAAATTGGGGAAAATTTGGGGAATTTTGGGGGAAAATGGGGGGAAAATGGAAAAAAATGGGGAAAAATGGAGGGAAAAGGAGGGGAAATTTGGGAATTTTGGGGAAAATTTGGGAAAATTTGGGGATTTTGGGGAAAATTTGGGGATGTTGAGAGAATTTGAAGAAAATTCCAGAAAATTGGGGAAAATTTGGGGAATTTTGGGGGAAAATGGGGGAAAAATGGAGGGAAAAGGAGGGGAAATTTGGGAATTTTGGGAAAATTTTGGGGGGAATGGGAGAAATTTGGGAAAATTGGGGAAAATTGAGGAAAAATTGAAAAAAATGGGGAAAATGGGGGAAATTTGGGGAAATTTTGGGGGAAAATAAGGAAATTTTGGGGGGAATTGGAGAAATTTGGGAAAATTTTGGGTGGGAAAATTGAGAAAAAATGGGGAAAATTGGAGAAAATTGAAAAAATTGGGGGAAAAAATGAGGGGAAATTGGGAAAATTGGGGAATTTTGGGAGATTTGGGGGGAATTTGGGGAAATTTGGGTGGGAAAATTGAGAAAACTTGGGGGAATTTGAGGAAAAAAAGGTAAAAATTGAGGGGGAAAAGTGAAAAAAATTCAGAATTTTCACCAAAAGCTCCAAATTTTGGGGTGAAATTCTCAAATTTTGCCCCAAAATCCCAAAAATTTGGGTAAAACCCCCAAAATTTGGGGTCTAAAAATGCAAATTTTGTGTCAAAACCCTCAAAGTTGGGCTGAAAATCTCCAAATTTCTCCTAAAAACCCCAAATTTTCATCTAAAAAACCCCAAATTTCCTCCCAAAAATCCAAATTTGGGGTGAAAAATCAGAATTTTGCCCCAAAAAATCCCAAAATTTAGCTCAAAAATCCCAAATTTTGTCCCAAACCCCCAAACTTGATGTCAAAAAACCCAAAATTTTGGGTCTAAAAATGCAAATTTTGTGTTAAAAGCTCCAAAATTGGGGCTGAAAATCTCAAATTTCTGCCCAAAATCCCCAAATTTTTGTTGAAAATCCCAAATTTTGGGTCAAGACCCACAAATTTTGGGATTTTGGGGCAAAATTTGTGAATTTTGGGGTCCAAAAGGGCAAATTTTGAGTCAAAACCGTCAAAAATTGGGCTAAAAATCTCCAATTTTCGCCTAAAAACCCCAAATTTTTGCCTAAAAATCCCAAATTTTTGCCCAAAATCCCAAATTTGGATCAAAAATCCCAAATTTTGCCCCAAAATCAGAAATTTGGGGTCGAAAATCCCCAAATTTGGTGTCTAAAAATGCAAATTTCGCATCAAAAATGTCAAAAATTGGGCTAAAAATCTCCAATTTTCGCCTAAAAACCCCAAATTTTTGCCCAAAAATCCCAAATTTTTGCCCAAAATTCCCAAATTTGCATCAAAAATCCCAAATTGTGCCCCAAAATCAGAAATTTGGGGTCGAAAACCCCCAAATTTGGTGTCTAAAAATGCAAATTTTGCACCAAAACCGTCAAAAATTGGGCTAAAAATCTCCAATTTTCGCCTAAAACCCCAAATTTTTGCCCAAAAATCCCAAATTTGGATCAAAAATCCCAAATTGTGCCCCAAAATCAGAAATTTGGGGTCGAAAATCCTCAAATTTGGTGTCTAAAAATGCAAATTTTGCATCAAAAATGTCAAAAATTGGGTAAAAATCTCCAATTTTCGCCTAAAAACCCCCAAATTTCACTTAAAACCCCAAAATTTTCACCCAAAACCCCAAATTTTGCCAAAAATCAGAAATTTGGGGTCAAAAATCCCCAATTTTGGTGTCTAAAAATGCAAATTTTGCATCAAAAATGTCAAAAATTGGGCTAAAAATCCCAAATTTTCGCCTAAAAACCCCAAATTTTTGCCCAAAATTTCGAAATTTTCACCCAAAACCCCAAATTTGGATCAAAAATCCCAAATTTTGCCCCAAAATCAGAAATTTGGCGTCGAAAATCCCCAAATTTGGTGTCTAAATATGCAAATTTTGCGTCAAAACCGTCAAAAATTGGGCTAAAAATCTCAAATTTTCGCCTAAAAACCCCAAAATTTTGCCTAAAAACCCCAAATATTTTCCCAAAAACCCCAAATTTGCATCAAAAATCCCAAATTTTGCCCCAAAATCAGAAATTTGGGGTCGAAAATCCCCAAATTCGGTGTCTAAAAATGCAAATTTTGCATCAAAACCGTCAAAAATTGGGCTAAAAATCTCCAATTTTCACCCCAAAACCCCAAATATTTTGCCTAAAAATCCCCAATTTGCGTCAAAAATCCCAAATTGTTCCCCAAAATCAGAAATTTGGGGTCGAAAATCCCCAAATTCGGTGTCTAAAAATGCAAATTTTGCGTCAAAACCGTCAAAAATTGGGCTGGAAATCTCAATTTTTCGCCTAAAAACCCCAAATTTTTGCCTAAAATCCCAAATTTGGATCAAAAATCCCAAATTTTGCCCCAAAATCAGAAATTTGGGGTCGAAAATCCCCAAATTTGGTGTCTAAAAATGCAAATTTTGCGTCAAAACCGTCAAAAATTGGGCTAAAAATCTCCAATTTTCGCCCAAAAATCCCAAATTTTTGCCCAAAACCCCAAATTTGGATCAAAAATCCCAAATTGTGCCCCAAAATCAGAAATTTGGGGTCGAAAATCCCCAAATTCGGTGTCTAAAAATGCAAATTTTGCGTCAAAACCGTCAAAAATTGGGCTAAAAATCTCAAATTTTCGCCTAAAAACCCCAAATTTTTGCCCAAAAATCCCAAATTTTCGCCCAAAACCCCAAATTTGGATCACAAATCCCAAATTGTGCCCCAAAATCAGAAATTTGGGGTCGAAAATCCCCAAATTTGGGGTCTAAAAATGCAAATTTTGCGTCAAAACCGTCAAAAATTGGGCTAAAAATCTCAAATTTTCACCCCAAAACCCCAAATTTTCACCCCAAAATCCCAAATTTGGGTCAAAAATCCCAAATTGTGCCCCAAAATCAGAAATTTGGGGTCGAAAATCCCCAAATTTGGTGTCTAAAAATGCAAATTTTGCGTCAAAAGTGTCAAAAATTGGGCTAAAAATCCCAAATTTTCACCTAAAAACCCCAAAATTTCGCCTAAAAACCCCAAATTTTCGCCCAAAAATCCCAAATTTGGATCAAAAATCCCAAATTGTGCCCCAAAATCAGAAATTTGGGGTCGAAAATCCCCAAATTGGGTGTCTAAAAATGCAAATTTTGCGTCAAAAATGTCAAAAATTGGGCTAAAAATCTCAAATTTTCGCCTAAAAACCCCCAAATTTCACTTAAAACCCCAAAATTTTCACCCAAAACCCCAAATTTTGCCAAAAATCAGAAATTTGGGGTCAAAAATCCCCAATTTTGGTGTCTAAAAATGCAAATTTTGCCTCAAAACCGTCAAAAATTGGGCTAAAAATCTCAAATTTTCGCCTAAAAACCCCAAATTTTTGCCCAAAAATCCCAAATTTTCGCCCAAAAACCCCAAATTTGGATCAAAAATCCCAAATTGTGCCCCAAAATCACAAATTTGGGGTCGAAAATTCCCAATTTTGGTGTCTAAAAATGCAAATTTTGTGTCAAAACCATCAAAAATTGGGCTAAAAATCTCCAATTTTCACCCAAAACCCCAAATTTTGCATCAAAAATCCCAAATTGTGCCCCAAAATCAGAAATTTTTGGTTGAAAATCCCCAATTTTGGTGTCTAAAAATGCAAATTTTGCGTCAAAACCGTCAAAAATTGGGCAAAAAATCTCCAATTTTCGCTTAAAAACCCCAAATTTTTGCCCAAAAATCCCAAATTTTCTCCCAAAAATCCCAAATTTGGATCACAAATCCCAAATTGTGCCTCAAAATCAGAAATTTGGGGTCGAAAATCCCCAAATTCGGTGTCTAAAAATGCAAATTTTGCGTCAAAACCGTCTAAAATTGGGCTAAAAATCCCAAATTTTCGCCTAAAAACCCCAAATTTCCTCCCAAAAACCCCAAATTTGGATCAAAAATCCCAAATTGTGCCCCAAAATCAGAAATTTGGGGTCGAAAATTCCCAATTTTGGTGTCTAAAAATGCAAATTTTGCATCAAAAATGTCAAAAATTGGGCTAAAAATCTCAAATTTTCGCCTAAAACCCCCAAATTTTCGCCCAAAACCCCAAATTTGGATCAAAAATCCCAAATTGTGCCCCAAAATCAGAAATTTGGGGTGAAAATCCCCAAATTGGGTGTTTAAAAATGCAAATTTTGCATCAAAACCGTCAAAAATTGGGCTAAAAATCTCAAATTTTTGCCTACAAACCCCAAATTTTTGCCCAAAAGTCCCCAAATTTTCACCCAAAACCCCAAATTTGGATCAAAATCCCAAATTGTGCCCCAAAATCAGAAATTTGGGGTCGAAAATTCCCAATTTTGGTGTCTAAAAATGCAAATTTTGCATCAAAAATGTCAAAAATTGGGCTAAAAATCTCAAATTTTCGCCTAAAACCCCAAATTTTCGCCCAAAACCCCAAATTTGGATCAAAAATCCCAAATTGTGCCCCAAAATCAGAAATTTGGGGTGAAAATCCCCAAATTGGGTGTTTAAAAATGCAAATTTTGCATCAAAACCGTCAAAAATTGGGCTAAAAATCTCAAATTTTTGCCTACAAACCCCAAATTTTTGCCCAAAAAGTCCCAAAGTTTTCACCCAAAACCCCAAATTTGGATCAAAATCCCAAATTTTGCCCCAAAATCAGAAATTTTTGGTTAAAAATCCCCAATTTTGGTGTCTAAAAATGCAAATTTTGCATAAAAAATGTCAAAAATTGGGCTAAAAATCCCAAATTTTCGCCTAAAAACCCCAAATTTTTGCCCCAAAATCCCAAATTTGGATCAAAAATCCCAAATTTTGCCTCAAAATCAGAAATTTGAAGTCGAAAATCCCCAAATTCGGTGTCTAAAAATGCAAATTTTGCATCAAAAATGTCAAAAATTGGGCTAAAAATCTCAAATTTTTGCCCAAAATTCCCAAATTTTTGCCCAAAAATCCCAAAATTTCACCCAGAAATCCCAAATTTGGATCAAAAATCCCAAATTGTGCCCCAAAATCAGAAATTTGGGGTCGAAAATCCCTAAATTTGGTGTCTAAAAATGCAAATTTTGCGTCAAAACCGTCAAAAATTGGGCTAAAAATCTCCAATTTTCGCCTAAAAACCCCAAAATTTCACTTAAAACCCCAAAATTTTTCACCCAAAAACCCCAAATTTTGCCAAAAAATCAGAAATTTGGGGTCAAAAAATCCCCAATTTTGGTGTCTAAAAATGCAAATTTTGCATAAAAAATGTCTAAAATTGGGCTAAAAACCCAAATTTTTGCCCAAAAATCCCAAATTTTTCACCCAAAAACCCCAAATTTGGATCAAAAATCCCAAATTGTGCCCCAAAATCAGAAATTTGGCGGTCGAAAATCCCCAATTTTGGTGTCTAAAAATGCAAATTTTGCACCAAAAATGTCAAAAATTGGGCTGGAAATCTCAATTTTTCGCCCTAAAAATCCCAAATTTTCGCCCAAAATCCCAAATTTGGATCAAAAATCCCAAATTGTGCCCCAAAATCAGAAATTTGGGGTCGAAAATCCCCAAATTTGGTGTCTAAAAATGCAAATTTTGCACCAAAACCGTCAAAAATTGGGCTAAAAATCTCCAATTTTCGCCTAAAACCCCCAAATTTTTTGCGTAAAAATCCCAAATTTTTGCCTAAAAAATCCCAAATTTGGATCAAAAATCCCAAATTGTGCCCCAAAATCAGAAATTTGGGGTCGAAAATCCCCAAATTGGGTGGTCTAAAAATGCAAATTTTGCGTCAAAACCGTCAAAAATTGGGCTAAAAATCCCAAATTTTTGCCTAAAAACCCCAAATTTTTGCCTAAAATTCCCAAATTTTCACCCAAAAATCCCAAATTTTCACCCCAAAACCCCAAATTTGAGAATTTTTGGGGGGGGTTTGGTCTCCTCACCGTTTTTTCTGCGGCCACAGGAGGGGCCTCCGAGCGCCCCCAGCGCCGCCAGGGCGGCTCCGAGCGCTCGAGGGCTCCGCCCCCGCCCCAAGCCCCGCCCACGCCAGCCCGAAAGAAGAGAGAGAGAGGCGCCTCGCGGGAAAAGGGCGGGCCGGCCACGCCCACGGCCACGCCAGCAGCGCGCAGCGCCCCCTGCGGGAGGAGAAAGGAAACGACAAAAAAAAATGAATTTTTAACCAATTTATTTCAATGTTTTGAGGTTTTTTAAAGGATTTTTTGGGGTTTTGGGGTTTTTTTAAAGGTGGGTTTGGAGCATTTTGAAAGGGAATTTTTTGGGAATTTTTTGGGGATTTTTTGGGGAATTTTTAGGATTTTTATTGGATTTTTTGACAATTTCTGAGGGAATTTTTTGGAAATTTTTGGGGTTTTAAGGGAATTTTTCTTGAATTTTTTTTTGCATTTTTTGGGATTTTTTTTGGGAATTTTTTGGGGAATTTTTAGGAATTTTTAGGATTTTTATTGGATTTTTTGACAATTTCTGAGGGAATTTTTTAGAAATTTTTGGGGTTTTAAAGGGATTTTTCTTGAATTTTTTTTGGTATATTTGGGAATTTTTCAGGAATTTTTTGAGGGAATTTTTAGGAATTTTTATGATTTTTAATGGATTTTTTGACAATTTCTGAGGGAATTTTTTTGGAAATTTTTGGGATTTTAAAGGGAATTTTTCTTGATTTTTTTTTTGTATATTTTGGGAATTTTTCAGGAATTTTTTGGCATCTTTTACAAATTTTTCAGGGAATTTTTTGGGATTTTTTTGGGAATTTTTTGGGGAATTTTTAGGAATTTTTAGGATTTTTATTGGATTTTTTGAAAATTTCTGAGGGAATTATTTGGAAATTTTGGGGATTTTAAGGGAATTTTTCTTGAAATTTTTTGGATATTTTGGGAATTTTTCAGGAATTTTTCGGGAATTTTTTTAAGGAATTTTTAGGATTTTTATTGGATTTTTTGACAATTTTTGAGGGAATTTTTTAGAAATTTTTGGGATTTTAAAGGAATTTTTCTTGAATTTTTTTGTATATTTTGGGAATTTTTTAGGATTTTTTTTGGGAATTTTTTTAGGGAATTTTTAGGAATTTTTAGGATTTTTATTGGATTTTTTTGACAATTGCTGAGGGAAATTTTTGGGATTTTAAGGGGATTTTTCTTGAATTTTTTTGGTATATTTTGGGAATTTTTCAGGAATTTTTTGGGAATTTTTTGAGGGAATTTTTAGGATTTTTAATGGATTTTTTAACAATTTCTGAGGGAATTTTTTGGAAATTTTTGGGGTTTTAAGGGGATTTTTCTTGAATTTTTTTTGCATATTTTGGAAATTTTTCAGGAATTTTTTGGGAATTTTTTTTTGGAATTTTTTTAAGGAATTTTTAGGATTTTTATTGGATTTTTTGACAATTTTTGAGGGAATTTTTTAGAAATTTTTGGGATTTTAAGGGAATTTTTCTTGAATTTTTTTTGCATATTTTTGGGAATTTTTAAGGAATTTTTTGGGAATTTTTTTTGGGAATTTTTAGGAATTTTTAGGATTTTTATTGGATTTTTTAACAATTTCTGAGAGAATTTTTTTGGAAATTTTTGGGGTTTTAAGGGAATTTTTCTTGAATTTTTTTTGTATATTTTGGGAATTTTTCAGGAATTTTTTGGGATTTTTTTGGAGAATTTTTTTAGGGAATTTTTAGGATTTTTATTGGATTTTTTTGACAATTTCTGAAGGGAATTTTTTTGGAAATTTTTGGGGTTTTAAGGGAATTTTTCTTGAATTTTTTTTTGCATTTTTTTGGGAATTTTTCAGGAATTTTTTGGGAATTTTTTTAGGAATTTTTAGGAGTTTTTAGGATTTTTATGGATTTTTTGAATCTTTTTAACTTACAATTTCTGAGGGAATTTTTTTGGAAATTTTTGGGGTTTTAAGGGAATTTTTCTTGAATTTTTTTTTTGTATATTTTGGGAATTTTTTCAGGAATTTTTTGAGAATTTTTTTAGGGAATTTTAAGGAATTTTTAGGATTTTTATTGGATTTTTTGACAATTTCTGAGGCAATTTTTTGGAAATTTTTGGGGTTTTAAGGGAATTTTTCTTGAATTTTTTTTGGATATTTTGGGAATTTTTCAGGAATTTTTTAGGGAATTTTTTTTAGGATTTTAGGGTTTTTTTTGGAATTTTTTTGTTCTTTTTTTTTTAATTTCTAGAGAATTTTTTAAAGAATTTTTTGAGAATTTTTTAGGACTTTTTTGGGAATTTTTAAAGTATTTTTTGGAATAGTTGTTTGAAATTTTTTAGAATTTTTTTGAAATTTTTTAAGGAATTTATATGGAATTTTATAGGAATTTTATGGGAATTTTATTGGAATTTTTGGAGGGATTTTTTGGAAAATTTTTTTGGAATTTTTGGGGGATTTCTGGGGAATTTTTGAGAATTTTTAAAGCATTTTTGGAGAATTTTTTTAAGAATTTTTTGGAAATTTTTTAAACTTTTTTTAAATTTTTTGAGTTTTTTTTTAATTTTTTAGGGACTTTTTAAGGAATTTCTTTGGAATTTTTTGGGGAATTTCCTTGGAATTTTTTGGATTTTTTTGGGGGGATTTTTTTGGGAATTTTTTACAAATTTTTAGTAAATTTTTTTTGCATCTTTTGGGAATTTTTCAGGAACTTTTGGGGAATTTTTTGGGGAATTATTTTGAATTTTTTGGAAATTTTTGGGGAATTCTTTTGGATTTTTAAAGGAACTTTTTTGAGGTTTCTTTGTATATTTTACAAATTTTTCAGGACTTTTAATTTTGGGGGAATTATTTTGATTTTTTTGGGGAATTTTCTGGGAATTTTTTTGGAATTTTTACAAATTTTGAGGATTTTTTTTGGTATATTTTGGGAAATTTTGCAGGAATTTTTGGGGGAATTATTTTGACTTTTTTGGGAATTTTTTGGGGTTTTAAGGGAACTTTTTGAATTTTCTTTGTAGAATTTGGGAATTTTTCAGGAATTTTTCAGGAATTTTGAGGGAATTAATTTGATTTTTTGGGAATTTTTTACAGAATTTTAGGAAATTTTTTTGGTCTATTTTGGGAATTTTCCAAGATTTTTTTGAGAATTTTTTAGGAATTTTTTGAGGTTTTTTTTTAGGATTTTTTTTGGAACGTTTTTAAATATTTTTTGAATTTTTTGAGAAATTTTTTCGAATTTTTGGGAAATTTTTAAGGAATTTCTTTGCCACGTTTTGGGAATTTTCTTGGAATTTTTTTGGTTTTTTGGGGGGATTTTTTGGAAATTTTTTGGGGGATTTCTGAGGAGTTTTTGAGAAATTTTAAGGAATTTTTTGAGAATTTTTTAAACATTTTTTGGAACTTTTGGAGACATTTTTTTGGAATTTTTTGGGAATTTTTAAGGAATTTTTTTTGCAATTTTTTGGGAATTTTCTTGGAATTTTTGGATTTTTGAGGGGATTTTTTTGGAATTTTTTACGAATTTTAAGGAATTTTTTGGGTTTATTTTGGGAATTTTTCAGGAATTTTTGGGGAATTATTTCGATTTTTTTTTTTAATTTTTTGGGAATTTTTTGATTTTTTTAGGAATTTTTTGGGGAATTTTTTTGGGAATTTTTTACAAATTTTTAGGAACTTTTTTTGTATATTTTATGAATTTTTCAGGAACTTTTTGGGGAATTTTTTGGGGAATTATTTGATTTTTTTGGGAATTTTTGGGGAATTTTTTTGGATTTTAAGGGAACTCTTTTGAATTTTTTTTTGTATATTTTGGGAATTTTTCAGGAATTTTTGGGGAATTATTTTGATTTTTTAGGGGAATTTTTTGAGAATTTTTTTTGGAATTTTTTGGAATTTTTTTGGAAATCGTTCTGAATTTTTTGGGTAATTTTTTAAAATTATTGGAAATATTTCTTTAAGTTTTTTGAGGTTTTTTTTAGAATTTTTGAGATTTTTTTGGAATTTCCTTGGAATTTTTGGGGAATTATTTTGGGATTTTTTTGAAAATGTTTTGGAATTTTTTGAGAATTTTTTTGGAATTTTCTGAGAATTTTTATGATTTTTATTTGGTTTTTTTGAGAGATTTTTTTGAGAACTTTTTTTAGAACTTTTGGAGAATTTTGAGGAATTTTGGGGGATTTAAAAAAATTTTTTTCTGATTTTTTTAGGAATTTTTGGAGAATTTTTAAAGATTTTTTGGGGAAATTTTGAGGAATTTTTTAGAATTTTTTAGGAATTTTTTGGGAATTTTTGGGGGAATTTTTGGGGAATTTTTGGGGAATTTTGGGGGATTTTTTTAAAGTTTTTTTTTTATTTTTTAGGAATTTTGGGGGATTTTTTAAAAGATTTTTTGGGGGATCTTTGGGGATTTTTTAGGAATTTTTGGGGAATTTTGGAGCTTTTTTGGGGGGAATTTTTCAACAAATTTTGATTTTTAATTGACATTTTTGCTGCCTTTTTTGGAGAATTTTGGGGATTTTTGATTCATTTTTGGAGGAATTTCTCCAGAATTCTTCAGATTTTTATTTTAAATTTTCACAGATTTTTGGGGGATTTTTTTTTGTATTTTTAGGTTTTTTTAAAGAATTTTTTTGGATTTTTGGGGGGAATTTAAAAGTTATTTTTTTAAATTTTTTGGGGATTTTTGGGGGAGAATTTTGGGAAATATTTGAAGGAATTTGGGGATTTTTTTGAGGATTTTTTTTTTATGATTTTCCTGGCAATTTTCAGGGCAAATTTTTTGGGGATTTTTTGAGATTTTTTGGGGGATTTTTTTCAGAATTTTTCAAGAATTTCTCCAAAATTTTTGACCATTTCCTTGAGGGGGATTTTTGGGAAATTCTCTCCATTTTTTACCATTTTTTGCTGATTTTTGGAGGCTTTAATTTCGATTTTTTTTTTTTTTTAAATGATTTTTTTTTTTCCATTTTTTTTGGGATTGATTTTGTATTTTTTCAGGGATTTTTTAAATGAATTTTTTTCCAATTTTTTGAAATTTATTTCGATTTTTTGGGGATTTTTTTACTGTTTTTTTTTCCATTTTTTGAGATTTATTTGAATTTTTGGGGGATTTTTGAAATGAATTTTTTTTCCATTTTTTGGGATTTTATTTTGTATCTTTGGGGGGATTTTTTTTCCATTTTTTCCCAATTTTTGGGGATTTATCTTTTATTTTTTGGGGACTTTTTAAATGAATTTTTTACCAATTCTTTGGGATTTATTTCGATTTTTTAAGGAATTTTTAAATGGTTTTTTAAACATTTTTTGAGATTTATTTTGTATTTTTGGGGGATTTTTTTTTAATGATTTTTTCCCAATTTTTTGAGATTTATTTTGCATTTTTTGGAGATTTTTTTTCTATTTTTTCCCCATTTTTTGGGTTTTATCTTTTAATTTTTGTGGATTTTGAAATAATTTTTTCCCGATTTTTGAGATTTTTTTCGATTTTTTGGAGGATTTTTTAATGATTTTTTTTTCCAATTTTTGGGATTTATTTTGAATTTTTGGGGGATTTTGTTTCCATTTTTTTGGGGATTTATTTTGTATTTTTTTGTGGGGTTTTTTTTTAATGATTTTTTTTTCCATTTTTTAAGATTTATTTTGGTTTTTTTGGGGATTTTTAAATGATTTTTTTTCCACTTTTTGGGCCTTATTTTGTATTTTTGGGAGAATTCTTTAAATTATTTTTTTTCCTTTTTTTGAGATTTATTTTGCATTTTTGGGGATTTTTTTTCTATTTTTGGGGGATTTATTTTGTATTTTTTGGGGATTCTTTAAAGATTTTTCTTCCATTTTTTGAGATTTATTTTGTATTTTTTGGGGATTTTTTAATGAATTTTCTCCCATTTTTTGAGATTTATCTTTTATTTCTTAGGGATTTTTTTAAGATTTTTTTTCTATTTTTTTGAGATTTATTTCGATTTTTTGAGGGATTTTTTAAATGATTTTTTTCCCATTTTTTTGACATTTATTTTGCATTTTTGGGGTTTTTATTTATTGATTTTTTAAAACATTTTTTTGGATTTATCTCTTATTTTTGGGGGATTTTTTAAATGATTTTTTCCCGATTTTTTGGAGATTTTTTTTTGATTTATTGGAGGATTTTTTAATGATTTTTTTTCCACTTTTTGAGATTTATTTCAATTTTTGGGGGAGTTTTTTTGATGATTTTTTTTCTCCATTTTTGAGATTTATTTTGCATTTTTGGGGGATTTTTTTTCCATGTTTTGGGATTTATCTTTTATTTTTTTGGGATTTTTTAAACGATTTTTTTTCCATTTTTTTTAAATTTATTTCAGTTTTTTGGGGGATTTTTTAATGATTTTTCCCCCCATTTTTTGGGGTTTATTTTCTATTTTCGGGGATTTTTTAATGATTTTTTTTCCCTTTTTTGAGATTTATTTCGATTTTTTTTGAGATTTTTTTACTGATTTTTTTCCCATTTTTTAAAAAATTATTTCCATTTTTTTTGGGGAATTTTTTTAAGATTCTTTCCCCATTATTTTAAATTTATTTCGATTTTTTGGGGGATTTTTTAATGATTTTATTTCCATTTTTTGAGATTTATTTCGATTTTTGGGGGATTTTTTTAATGATTTTTTTCCATTTTTTAAAAATTTATTTCCATTTTTTGGGGAATTTTTTAAGATTCTTTTCCCATTTTTTTAAATTTATTTGAATTTTTGGGGGGATTTTTTAATGATTTTTTATTTCGATTTTTTGTAATTTATTTCGGGTTTTTGGGGGATTTTTTTATTAATTTTTTTTCCATTTTTTAAAAAATTATTTCCATTTTTTTGGGGAATTTTTTAAAGATTCTTTTCCCATTATTTTAAATTTATTTCAATTTTTTGGGGGGATTTTTTTACTGATTTTTTTTCCATTTTTTGAGATTTATTTCGATTCTTTCGGAGATTTTTTTACTGATTTTTTTCCATTTTTTTAAAATTTATTCTGATTTTCTTGGGGAATTTTTTTAAGACTCTTTTTCCATTTTTTTTTTTAAATTTATTTC
>NW_026776004.1:34094-75703 GCF_027477595.1 Haemorhous mexicanus
TACTGATTTTTTTTCCATTTTTTGAGATTTATTTCGATTCTTTCGGAGATTTTTTTACTGATTTTTTTCCATTTTTTTAAAATTTATTCTGATTTCTTGGGGAATTTTTTTAAGACTCTTTTTCCATTTTTTTTTTAAATTTATTTCAGTTTTTGGGGGGATTTTTTACTGATTTTTATTTCCATTTTTGAGATTTATTTCGATTTTTGGAGGGATTTTTTAATGATTTTTTTCCATTTTTTTAAATTTATCTCCATTTTTTGGGGAATTTTTTAAGATCCTTTTCCCATTTTTTAAAATTTATTTCAATTTTTTGGGGGATTTTTTAAAGATTCTTTCCCCATTATTTTAAAAATTTATTTCCATTTTTTGGGGAATTTTTTAAAGATTCCTTTTCCATTTTTTTTTATTTATTTCAATTTTTTGGGGGATTTTTTAATGATTTTTTCCCCCATTTTCTGGGGTTTATTTTCTATTTTTGGGGATTTTTTAATGATTTTTTTTTCCCTTTTTTGAAATTTATTTCGATTTTTGGAGGGATTTTTTACTGATTTTTTTTCCCATTTTTTAAAATTTATTTCCATTTTTTGGGGAATTTTTTAAAGATTCTTTTCCCTTTTTTTAAAATTTATTTCAATTTTTGGGGGGATTTTTTAATGATTTTATTTCCATTTTTTGAGCTTTATTTTCTATTTTTTGGGGGGATTTTTTAATGATTTTTTCTCCATTTCTGAAGATTTATTTTGCATTTTTTAGGGATTTTTTTCCATTGTTTGGGGATTTATTTTGTATTTTTTGTGAATTTTTTAATGATTTTTTTCCCATTTTTTGGGGATTGATTTTGTATTTTTGGGGGAATTTTTAATGATTTTTCTTCAATTTTTTGACATTTATTTCGATTTTTAGGGGATTTTTTTTTAATGATTTTTTCCCATTTTTTTGAGATTTAATTTGCATTTTTGGGGGATTTTTTAAATGATTTTTTAAACATTTTTTCAGATTTATCTTTTTTTATTTTGGGGAGATTTTTAATGATTTTTTTTTCCATTTTTTGAGCTTTATTTCAATTTTTTGGGGAATTTTTTAATGATTTTTTTCCATTTTTGAGATTTATTTCGATTTTTTGGGGGGATTTTTTACTGATTTTTTTTTCCATTTTTTTAAATTTATTTCAATTTTTTGGGGAATTTTTTTAAAATTCTTTTCCCATTTTTTTAAATTTATTTCAATTTTTTAAGGGATTTTTTACTGATTTTATTTCCATTTTTTGAGATTTATTTCGATTTTTTGGGGGGATTTTTTACTGATTTTATTCCCATTTTTTTAAAATTTATTTCCATTTTTGGGGGAATTTTTAAAGATTCTTTTTCCATTTTTTTAAAATTTATTTCAATTTTTTCAGGGATTTTTTAATGATTTTTTTCCCCCTTTTTTTGGGTTTATTTTCTATTTTTGGGGGATTTTTTAATGATTTTTTTTTCCCTTTTTTGAAATTTATTTCGATTTTTTGGGGGGATTTTTTAATTAATTTTTTTCCATTTTTTTTAAATTTATTTCCATTTTTTGGGGAATTTTTTTAAAGATTCTTTTCCCATTTTTTTAAATTTATTTCAATTTTTTGGGGGATTTTTTAATGATTTTATTTCCATTTTTTGAGATTTATTTCCATTTTTTGGGGATTTTTTAATGATTTTTTCCCATTTTTTTAAAATTTATTCCCATTTTTTTGGGGAATTTTTTTAAGATTCTTTTCCCATTTTTTTAAAATTTATTTCAATTTTTTGGGGGGATTTTTTAATGATTTTTCCCCCATTTTTTGAGCTTTATTTTCTATTTTTTGGGGGGATTTTTTTAATGATTTTTTCTCCATTTTTTTGAGATTTATTTTGCATTTTTTAGGGATTTTTTTCCATTGTTTGGGGATTTATTTTGTATTTTTTGTGAATTTTTTAATGATTTTTTCCCATTTTTTGGGGATTGATTTTGTATTTTTGGGGGGATTTTTTTACAGATTTTTCTTCCATTTTTTGAGATTTATCTTTATTTCTCAGGGATTTTTTAAAGATTTTTTTCCTATTTTTTTGAGATTTATTTCGATTTTGAGGGATTTTTTAAACTATTTTTCCCCCATTTTTTGAGATTTATTCTGCATTTTTTGGGGTTTTTTTTTCCATTTTTTGGGATTTCTCTTTTATTTTTGGGGGGATTTTTTAAAAGATTTTTTTCCAATTTTTTGAGATTTATTTCGATTTTTTGGGGAATTTTTAAATGATTTTTTAAACATTTTTTGAGCTTTATTTTCTATTTTGGGGGGGATTTTTTAATGATTTTTTCTCAATTTTTGAGATTTATTTTCTATTTTTGGGGGATTTTTAAATGATTTTTCCCCCATTTTTTGAGCTTTATTTTCTATTTTTGGGGGATTTTTTTAATGATTTTTTCTCAATTTTTTGAGATTTATTTTCTATTTTTGGGGGAATTTTTAAATGATTTTTTAAACATTTTTTGAGCTTTATTTTCTATTTTGGGGGGGATTTTTTTAATGATTTTTTCTCAATTTTTTGAGATTTATTTTCTATTTTTGGGGGGATTTTTAAATGATTTTTCCCCCATTTTTTGAGCTTTATTTTCTATTTTTGGGGGGATTTTTTAATGATTTTTCCCCCATTTTTTGAGCTTTATTTTCTATTTTTGGGGGGATTTTTTAATGATTTTTCCCCCATTTTTTGAGCTTTATTTTCTATTTTTGGGGGGATTTTTTTAATGATTTTTCCCCCATTTTTTGAGCTTTATTTTCTATTTTTGGGGGATTTTTTAATGATTTTTTCTCATTTTTTGAGCTTTATTTTCTATTTTGGGGGGGATTTTTTTAATGATTTTTTCTCAATTTTTTGAGATTTATTTTCTATTTTTGGGGGGATTTTTAAATGATTTTTCCCCCATTTTTTGAGCTTTATTTTCTATTTTTGGGGGGATTTTTTTAATGATTTTTTCTCAATTTTTTGAGATTTATTTTCTATTTTTGGGGGGATTTTTTAATGATTTTTCCCCCATTTTTTGAGCTTTATTTTCTATTTTTGGGGGATTTTTTTAATGATTTTTTCTCAATTTTTTGAGCTTTATTTTCTATTTTTGGGGGGATTTTTTAATGATTTTATTTCCATTTTTTGAGCTTTATTTTCCATTTTCGGGGGGATTTTTGTCCCAAACATTTCGGATTTTTTGGGGGTTCCTCACCTCCATTTTCTGGGGTTCCCTCGCCGCCTCCTGGATCCATTTCTCCACCGGTTCCCAAAATTTGAGGCCCCCCAGGAGCAGCAGCCTCGCCCCGAGCTGCCCCAGGGCCCCTCTGCTGCAAGAACTGCACCAAAAAACCCCAAAATTCCCAAATTTTCCCCCAAAAAATTCCCATTTTTACCCCAAAAATTCAATTTTTCCCACCAAAATTGACTTTTTTAAATAAAAAATTCGGATTTTTGGGGGTAATTCCATTTTTAACCCAAAATTTCTGATTTTCACCCCAAATTTTGTCCATTTTCACCCCAAAAAAATCCCAAATTCCCCCCCCAATTCTCCAAAATTCCATTTTTCCCCCCAAAATTCCAATTTTCACCCACAAATTCCCAAATTTTGCCCCAAAATTCCCAAATTTTGCCCCAAAATTCCCAAATTTTGCCCCAAAAATTCCCTTTTTTGGCCAAAATCTCCCTTTTCCACCCCAAAATTTTGAATTTTTTTCCCAAAAATCCCCAAATTTTTTCCCCACATTTTTAATTTTCCCCTTAAAAAATTCCAATTTCCCCCCCTAAAATTCCCATTTTTTTTCCCCAAATCCCCAATTTTTCCCCCGATTTTCCCCCAGCCCCTCCCCCCTCCCCATTTCCGTCCCAAAATTTCCCAAATTTGGGGGAATTTGGGGGAATTTTCTGGAATGTTCCACTCACTCCGTCTCTCGCTCCAAGGCCTCGACCAGGACATGGGGGAGCCTGAAAGAGGCGGAGTCTGAGTTAGCCACGCCCCTTTTACCATATATGGTCCAACTACACTCCTAATTCCATTGATGGGTGGCCACGCCCCCTCAAAATTTGATTATTTAAGCCCCTCCCCTTTATTAATTAATTAAGCTCATCCCACTCATTACTTAAGCTAGACCACGCCCACTTAAGCCACACCCACTCATCAACAAACCCCTTTAATTAAGCCCCGCCTTCCCCAATTATTTGGGCACAAACCACGCCCCCTCCATGTGCTTTTAATAGGCGGAGGCTCCGCCCCTTTCACTAAGCCACACCCCTCCCACTGACTCCAATGGCCACTAAGCCACGCCCCCTCCTGGTGATGGTAATAGTGAGGCTCCACCCATTTTCTACAAGCCACGCCCCTTTGATCCTAACTGAGTGGAAGCCCCGCCCCATTTTGCTGCCATTGATCCCAATGGGGCAAAGCTCCGCCCATTTCTTCCAAGCCACGCCCCTGCTATTGACTGCAATGGCCACTAAGCCACGCCCCCTCCCATTGATCCTAATGGGGCTGTAACCCCGCCCTTTTTCCCCAAGCCACGCCCCTGCAATTGATTCTAATGAAACTGAAGCTCCGCCCCATTTTCCCCAAGCCACGCCCCTCCATTTGACTCCAATGGCCACTAAGCCACACCCCCTACCACACTACCACCACACCACCACCGATTCTTAAGCTGAAGCTCCGCCCCATTTCCCCAAGCCACGCCCCTCCCATTGACTCCAGTGGCCACTAAGCCACACCCCCTACCACCGATTCTCATTAAGCTGAAGCTCCGCCCCATTTTCCCCAAGCCACGCCCCTCCCATTGACTCCAGTGGCCACAAAGCCACACCCCTCCTGTTGATCCTAATGTAGCTGGAGCTCCGCCCTTTTTCCCGAAGCCACGCCCCTCCCATTGATCCCAATGGGGCCCAGGCCCCGCCCACCTGTCAATCAATTCCTGGGGCAGTTTCCTGAGGCGCCTCCGGAGCAGAACGGCGGCCAAGTGTCGGATCTGGGAGCCCCAAAATGCCCCAAATTCACCCCAAAATTCACCTGGGAACCCCCAAATCTGCCAAATTCACCCCAAAATCCACCTGGGAACCTCCAAATCCACCCCAAAATGCCCCAAATTCACCCCAAAATCCTCCCCTAAATGCCCCAAATTCACCCCAAAATTCACCCCCAATGCCCCAAATTCACCCCCAAATGCCCCAAATTCACCCCAAAATCTGCCTAAAAATGGCCCAAAATCCGCCAAATTCACCCCAAAATGTCCCAAATTCACCTGGGAACCCCAAAATCCACTCAGGAGTTCCCAAAATTCCCCAAATTCACCCTAAAATCCACCCGGTATCCCCCAAACTTCCCCAAAATGTCCCCGAAACACCAAAGTCCCCTCCCCCAAACCCCCAAAAATTCCCAATAAAAATCTCTCAAATTCACCCCCAATTTTCAATTGAAACCCAAAAACTTCCCCCCAAAATCCCCAAATTCCCCCAAAATTTCCCTCAAAATTCCTCAAATTCACCCCCCCACATCCCCCCGAAATTCCCGCCAAAATCCCCTCATGGACGCCAGATTCCTTCAGGATCCCCCAAACCCCCAAAATTCCTCCAAAAGCCCCAAATCCCCCCAAATTTTCCCCAGATTCCCGCCAAAACCCCACAATTTCCTCCTAAAATTCCCGCCAAAGCCCCCAAAAATTCCCGCCAATCCCCCCCGCCCCCCCTCAGACCTGCGGCCTCTCCGCCCCCCTGAGCAGCTCCACGAGGCCTTCGGGCCCCTCCGGCTCCTCCAGCGCCTCACGCAGCCGCTCCGTGGCCTGGAAAAAACGCCCAAAATTCACAAAAAACATCAAAAATCCACAAGTTCGTCCAAATTTGTCCGAATTTGGGGAAATTTGAGGCACCTGGCGGATCCCGGCGCTGTCGGGCTCCAGGAGATCCGTCAGGATCTGCTCCAATACGGGCGCCGACATTTTAGAAAAGGTAGGGGCGTCCATTTTGAAACGTGAGTTAACCGGAAGTGAGGATGGAGCGCCGCCGGAAGTCCTCCACTCTAGCCGCCCTGGAGGACTTCTCTATGGTCTTAAAGCCGTGATTCCAATTGGGGACCGCTTTTAAAGGGGCGATGGGGGGAAAGCGGCGATTTTGGGGTTAAAAGTGACAAATTTCAGCAAAAATTGGGCGATTTGGGGATAAAAATGAAGAATCTGGCGTCAAAAAGGAAAGGGGGGAGTTTAAAGGGTTGTTTTGAGTGGAAAGGAGGGAGTTGGGGGGTAAAAATTTGGGATTTTGGGGTTTAATTTTATTGTTGAGGAAAAATGGAAGGTAAAGGATTAAAAATTGAGAGTTTGGGACTAAAAGCTGAGATTTAGGGGTTAAAAACAGAGATTTTGGGGCAGAAAAGTTTAAATTTGTGCTGAAATGGAAGCTTTCAAACCATGATGTTGATTTTGCGTCTAAACCTGATAGTTTTGGGCTATTTCATGACCAAAAAATTGCATTTAAGGGGGAAATATTGGATTTTGAAATGGAAAATGAAGACTTGAGGGTTAAAAAAGCCCGAACTGGGATTTTTTTTGGGTGGTTTTGAGGTTAAAAAATTAAATTTTGGGGCTGAAAATTGAAATTTTGGGGAAAATTCGATTTTTTTTTTTAAAGTCTTAAAAGGGCAATGCTTCCCATGGGGCCCACAGAACCCTTAAAGGGGCAACGCCCTTAAAAGGGCAACAAAGCCTTAAAAGGGCAATGCCAGCTACAAGTGGGGCCCACCCCAAATCTGTAGCAGGAAATGATGTCACCGACACACCTATGACGTCACAAAAGCGCTGCTGACGTCATCAGCGAATCTTTATTAAATAATAACGGATCCATGAACAGGAAAGGACCTCAGGGAAAAGGGGAAATGCCAGTGGGCGTGGCTTACAAGGGAAGGGGGAGTGGTTTGAGCATGACCACGCCCATCAGAGCCTGGCCACGCCTCCCCGCAGGGCCAGGACAAGATGGAGGACGGAACCCCCCTGGATTTTGTAGTCCGCCGCCGTCTTCTCATCGTTCCTGAGGGAGGAGTCAGAACACCCCGCCCACTTAGGCCACACCCCCATGTGTGACAGACCGCTGTGGTGTCACCCCTACTTAAGCCCCACCCCCTTAAGCCCCACCCCCAGACACCATTCTAACCCAAATTTGCTTTCATTTTAACCCAAATTTCCTTCACCGTGTGACCACGCCCCTCCCCCTTAGGCCCCTCCCAGCTGTGACCACGCCCACTTGTGCCCTGCCCTCAGCTGCCATTTTAACCCAAATTTCCCCGTTTTAACCCAAATTTAAATGAAATTTCCCCATTTTTTACCCAAATTCCATTCAACCTCTCCCCTTAAAGCTCCACCCACGTAAGCCCCGCCCCTAGCCGCCATTTTAAGACCATTTGTGGCCATTGAAACCCAAATTTCCCCCATTTTACCCCAAATTTCTCCATTTTCTACCCAAATCTCCCCGTTCAAACCACGCCCCTTTAGCCGAAGACCACACCCCTCGCCTTAATCCCCGCCCAGCGGTGGCCACGCCCCCTGAAGCCCCGCCTACATCTGCTTGCCGCTGTAGATCAGCCGCTGCTGCTGGGGGGGGATGCCCTCCTTCTCCTCCACCCGCTCCTTGATCCGCTCCACCTGCGCCACCAAAAACACACCTGGGCACGTCTGGGGAACACCTGGGGCACATCTGGGGAACATCTGGGCGGATTTGGGCACAGCTGGGCACATTTGGGGCAAATCTGGGCGGATTTGGGCACAGCTGGAGGCTCCGGAGGTTTTAAGAAATGTGGGCGCCGCCATTTTGGGTCATCGAGATGGGGAAGTGTGGCGGAGCGCCGCCGGAAGTGGGCGGGGCTAAAGGACGGGGAAGCCGGCTTGGAGGACTCGTCTATGGTTTTTAAAGGGGCGATGGAGGGTGGGGACCGCCTTAAAGGGGTGATGGCGGTGGGTGGGATTGGGATGGAACTGGGAGGGACTGGGATGGGAATGGGATGGACTGGGATGGGAATAGGAGGGACTGGGATGGACTGGGAGGGACTGGGATGGACTAGGATGGGAATGGGATGGAACTGGGATGGGAATGGGAGGGACTGGGATGGACTGGGAGGGACTGGGATGGACTGGGATGGGAATGGAATGGACTGGGAGGGACTGAGATGGAACTGGGAGGGACTGGGATGGAACTGGGAGGGACTGGGATGGAACTGGGAGGGACTAGGATGGACTGGGAGGGACTGGGATGGGAATGGGAAGGACTGGGATGGGAATGGGATGGATTGGGAGGGACTGGGATGGGAATGGGATGGACTGGGAGGGACTGGTTTATACTGGGATGAACTGGGAAGCACTAGGAGGGAATTAGGCCGTACTGGTTTTTAGTGGGAGGGCACTGGTTTGAAGTGGGAAGGACTGGGAGGAACTGGGCCATACTGGGATAAACTGGGAGGTTCCAGGGAGATACTGGAAGGGAACTGATTTATACTGGGAGGGACTGGGAAGGGATTTGGGGTTACTGGTTTATACAGGGATTCTGTTTGGTGGAACTAGGAGATGACTGGGCCATACTGGTTTATACTGGGAGGGCACTGGTTTGAACTGGGAGGGACTGGGCCATACTGGGAGATACTGGGCGTGGATTTGGGCTTACTGGGATGAACTGGGATGGACTGGGAGGGGGTTTGGAGTTACTGGTTCATACTGGGATGAGGTTTGGAGCACTGGGAGGTCACTAAACCATACTGGTTTATACTGGGAGTGAACTGGGATGAACTGGGAGTTCCTGGGAGGCCCCTGGGCCATACTGGGATGCCCCTCCCCCTTACTGGGACCGAACTGGGAGCCCCCTGGCTCTTCCCCCCACCCCAAACCCCGTTCCTTACCGACCCCCACCTGGTCCATACTGGTTTGTACTGGTCCAAACTGGGAGCTCACCTTGTCTGTGGGCTCGATGTCGATCTCGATCTCCTTCCCCGTCAGCGTCTGTAGGGGGCGCCATCATCCCACAATGCACCGCGCCCTCCCCTCACGCTCCCCCCCCGCCAAACCCCCCCCCAAACTCCGCGATTTTCACCCCAAATCCCCTCCGCGCCTCCCCTCCCCGCTCGGAAAAGGCGGGAAACGCGAAGATTTGCCCAAAATCCGCGGTTTTCACCCCAAAAAAACCTTGACTTTGATGAGCATCGTGGCGGCTGCGGCGCCTTCGGAGCCGCCGAGCGGAAGCGGAAGCGAGGCCCCGCCCGCTGAGCCCGCAGTGCCAAAATCTAAAATGGCGGCAAAAGCATTTCCGGCCTCTCCGCCAATCAGAGCGCTGTGCCCGCCTTCTGCCAGAAGTAAACATGGCGGCAGTTGTAGTTCTAAGAGCACTTCCGGGCTCTGAACGTGCCTCATTGGCTGATCGCGCTGTCAAGCAAAGGCGGTTATATCCCGCCTTCACCGGGCTGCTCCATTTCGCGTGTCGGGGGGGAGAAATCCCAAAAATGCCTTTTTTAACCCCAAATGTCGCTGTTGAAACGCTCAGTGACGTCACGCCAGGCGTCTTACCCCTTCCCAGCCATGCTTCGCTGTGATTGGCTCATAAACACCCCCCAAAACCTGATTGGCTGCTCCAGCCTCCCACCCCATCAGAATGGTTCAGCTCACTCACGGTAGGGGGAGAAGCGCAGGGGGCGGAGCCTGCGGCGGCGGGGGCGGGGCTTAGTCCTGAATTAATGAGTTTATAAACATTAATTAGCAACTTATTAAGCAAGTAATTAGGAGATGGGGGTTGTGGGCGTGGCTACTCACATGGGCGTGGTTTTCTTTGGCAGAAGTGGGCGCGGCACCGGTGCTGTGGGCGGAGTTTAAGGCTATTGAGACATCTTATTTGCATAGCGCTTGCCCCACCCCTTTAAGCCCCACCTACCTGGGTGGGCGTGGCGAACCTCGGCAAAATAACGCTGCAGGCGAGGGAGGGGGCGTGGCTTGCACCCAGGAGGGGCGTGGCTTCGACAGAGCTCATCCAGCTGCAGCATAACAGGGAAGGGGCGGGGCTTAAGCAAAAGGGGCGGGGTTTGTGAAAGGGGCGGGGTCAGGTTTGTGTCAATTTTGGGGGGAATTTTGGGGATTTTGGGAAAATTTGGAGGAAATTTGGGGGAATTTTGGGAATTTTGAGGGGTTTGGGGTCAATTTAGGGGGAATTTTGGGGGATTTTGTTCCAATTCTGTTAATTTTGGCTGAATTTTGAGGGATTTTTGTCAATTTTGAGCAAACTTGGGGTGAGCTTGGTTAATTTTGGGGGATTTTGGTTGATTTATGTGAATTTTGAGTGATTTTGTTTTAATTTTGAGAGAATTTGGGAAAACTTTTCTTAATTTTGGGGTGAATTTTTGTAATTTTTGTACATTTTGAATGATTTTTCTGTGATTTTTGTAAATTTTGGGTGATTCTTGACAATTTTGGGTGAACTTCATTAATTTTGGGTGAACTTTATCTAATTTTAACGAATTTTGGTTGATTCTTGTAAATTCTGGGTCAGTGTTTTCTATCCTTTTTGTAAATTTTGGTTGAATTTTGCTGATTTTGGGTGAATTTTGCTGATTGATTGAATTTTGGGTGATTTTTTGTTATTTTGGCCAAATTTTGGCTAAATTTTCACTAATTTTTGGTAAATTTTGTCTCGTTTTTGCTAAGTTTGGTTGATTTTTTTTAATCATTGCCAATTTTTCTTATTTTTGGCTGAATTTTTGGTGATTTTGGCTGAATTTTGGGTGATTTTTGTTAATTTTGGCTGAATTTCGGGTGATTTTTGTTAATTTTGGGTGAGCTTTGGGTGATTTTGGGTGAATTTTGGGTGATTTTTGTTAATTTTAGGTGAATTTTTTGTCATTTTCATCAATTTTTTACATAACTTTCAATAAATTTTAGTGAACTTTGCGTGAATTTTTATTTATTTTTGTTGATTTTATTGCATTTTTGGTAAATTTCATTTATTTTCTCTCGATTTTGGTGGATTTTTCTGAATTTTCGCTGAATTTTGGGTGATTTTTGTGAATTTTGGGTGAATTTTGGATGATTTTTGGGTGAATTTTCACTGAATTTTGGGTGATTTTTGCTAATTTTGGGTTAATTTTGGGTGATTTTGGGTGATTTTTGTTAATTTTGAGTGATTTGGGGTGAATTTTGTCCATTTTGAGTCAATTCTTAGTGATTGTTATCAATTTTTTTAAATAACTTTTAATTAAATTTCAGCGATTTTTTTCTGAATTTTTTGTTTGTTTTGGTCGATTTTATTTCATTTTTGGTAAATTTCATTTCCCTTCTGTTAATTTTGGGTGATTTTTGGGTGAACATTGGGTGATTTTGGGTGATTTTTGTTCATTTTGGGTGAATTTTGGGTGATTTTTGATAATTTTGGGGTGAATTTTTTTGTGATTTTTATTAATTCTTTAAAACAAATTTTATTTAATTTCAGTGAATTTTGCCTGAATTTTTCGTTCATTTTGATCGATTTTATTTCATTTTTGGTAAATTTAGTTTCTTTTCTGTTAATTTTGGGTGATTTTTGTTCATTTTGGGTGAATTTCGGGTGATTTTTGTTAATTTTGGCTGAATTTTGGGTGATTTTGGGTGATTTTTGTAAATTTTGGGTGAATTTTTTTGGGTGATTTTTATTAATTCTTTAAAACAATTTTTATTTAATTTCAGTGAATTTTGCCTGAATTTTTTGTTCATTTTGATCGATTTTATTTCATTTTTCATAAATTTCATTTCTTTTCTATTAATTTTGGATGATTTTTGTTAATTTTGGCTGAATTTTGAGTGATTTTGGGTGATTTTTTTTTAAATTTTGGGTGAATTTTGGGTGATTTTTATTAATTCTTTTAAACAAATTTTATTTAATTTCAGTGAATTTTGGCTGAATTTTTTGTTCATTTTGATCGATTTTATTTCATTATTGGTAAATTTTGTTTCTTTTCTGTTAATTTTGGATGATTTTTGTTAATTTTGGGTGAATTTTTGGTGATTTTTATGAATTCTTTAAAACAATTTTTATTTAATTTCAGTGAATTTTGCCTAAATTTTTTGTTCATTTTGATCGATTTTATTTCATTTTTGGTAAATTTCGTTGCTTTTCTGTTACTTTTGGGTGATTTTTGTTCATTTTGGGTGAATTTTGGGTGAATTTTGTTAATTTTGAGTGAATTTTTTGTGATTTTTATCAATTTTTTTAATAACTTTTAATACATTTCAGTGTATTTTTTCTGAATCTTTCATTCATTTTGCTCGATTTTATTTTATTTCTGGTAAATTTCATTTCTTTTCTGTTAATTTTGGGTGAATTTCGGGTGATTTTTGTTCATTTTGGGTGAATTTTGGGTGATTTTTGTTCCTTTTGGGTCGTTCCCATTGATTTTAACCCACCCCCATTCATTTCCCCATTCATTGCCATATAAGGCAAAAGAGGCGTGGCCAAACCCCGCAGGGGGCGTGTCCGTGTGTAAGCCCCGCCCCGGACGGGCTCACCTGGGCCAGGTCGGGGGGGGGCAGGGCGCTCTCCAGGCGGGCCAGGAGCTCCAGGAACAGATTGCACAGGGAGCGGCGGAAGCGGCAGCCGTACTCCTGGGGATACTGGGATCAACTGGGAGCGACTGGGAGGGACTGGGAGGGACTGGGAGGGAACTGGGAGGGAATGGGATGGACTGGGAGGGAACTGGGAGGGACTGGGAGGGAACTGGGAGGGACTGGGAGCGACTGGGAGGGGACTGGGAGAGACTGGGATAAACTGGCAGGGACTGGGAACAAACTGGGAGGGACTGGGAGGGACTGGGAGGGGACTGGGAGGGAATGGGATCAAACTGGGAGGGACTGGGAGGGACTGGGAGGGACTAGGAACAAACTGGGAGGGACTGGGAGGGACTGGGATAAACTGGGAGGGACTGGGATGGAACTGGGAGCGACTGGGAGGGACTGGGAGGGGACTGGGAGGGACTGGGAACAAACTGGGAGGGACTGGGAGGGACTGGGAGGGAATGGGATCAAACTGGGAGGGACTGGGAGGGAACTGGGAACAAACTGGGAGGGACTGGGAGGGAACTGGGAGGGACTGAGAGGGACTGGGAAGGACTGGGACCAAAATGGGAGGGATTGGGAGGGGACTGGGAGGGACTGGGAGGGACTGGGAGGGAACTGGGAGGCACTGGGATCAATTGGGAGGGACTGGGAGGGAACTGGGAGGGACTGAGAGGGACTGGGAGGGACTGGGAGGGAACTGGGATGGACTGGGAGGGACTGGGAGGGAACTGGGAACAAACTGGGAGGGACTGGGATAAACTGGGATAAACTGGGATCAAACTGGGATCAACTGGGAGGGACTGGGATCAAACTGGGAGGGACTGGGATCAAACTGGGATCAACTGGGAGGGACTGGGATCAAACTGGGAGGGACTGGGATCAAACTGGGATCAACTGGGAGGGACTGGGATCAAACTGGGAAGGACTGGGAACAAACTGGGAGGGAATGGGATCAAACTGGGAGGGACTGGAAGGGGACTGGGAGGGAACTGGGAACTAGGAATAAACTGGGAGGGACTGGGAGGGAACTGGGTGGGAACTGGGAGGGACTGGGATCAAACTGGGATATACTGGGAGTGACTGGGAGGAACTGGGAAGGACTGGGCACAAACTGGGAGGGACTGGGAGGGACTGGGATGGACCGGGAAAGACTGGGAGGGACTGGGAGGGAACTGGGAACAAACTGGGAGGGACTGGGAGGGACTGGGATCAAACTGGGAGGGACTGGGATAAACTGGGATAAACTGGGATCAAACTGGGATCAACTGGGAGGGACTGGGAGGGAACTCAGTGGGAACTGGGAGAGACTGGGATCAAACTGGGAGGGACTGGGAGGGAACTGGGAACAAACTGGGAGGGACTGGGATAAACTTGGATAAACTGGGATCAAACTGGGATCAACTGGGAGGGACTGGGAGGAACTGGGAAGGACTAGGAAGAAACTGGGAGGGACTGGGAGGGATTGGGAGGGACTGGGATCAAACTGGGAGGGACTGGGATCAAACTGGGATCAAACTGGGATCAACTGGGAGGGACTGGGAGGGAACTGGGATCAACTGGGAGTGACTGGGAGGAACTGGGAAGGACTGGGAACAAACTGGGAGGGACTGGGAGGGGCTGGGAGGGACTGGGAACAAACTGGGAGGGACTGGGATCAAACTGGGATAAACTGGGAGGGACTGGGATGAAACTGGGAGGGACTGCGATCAAACTGGGATCAACTGGGATGGGATTTAGTGCTACTGGTTTATACTGGGAGGGACAAGGTAGGAACTGGGAGGGACTGGGATCAAACTGGGAGAGACTGGGATCAGGTTTGGGGTTACTGGTTTATACTGGGATGTGGTTTGGGGGTTACTGGGAAGGACTGGGCCATACTGGTTTATACTGGGATGGAATGGGATCAAACTGGGAGGGATTGGGAGGTGACTGGGACATACTGGTTTATACTGGGAGGGAACTGGAAGGGACTGGGATGGGTCTGGGTTTACTGGGAAGAGACTGGGCCATACTGGTTTATACTGGGAGGGACTGGGAGGGGGTTGGGATGTTACTGGTTCATACTGGGATGGACTGGGAGGGGGTTGGGATGTTACTGGTTTATACTGGGAGGGACTGGGAGGGGGTTGGGACGTTACTGGTTTATACTGGGATGAACTGGGAGGGCTCAGGGCGGGGTTACTGGTCCATACTGGTTTATACTGGTCTCACCTGCAGGAAGGGCTCCAGGCCCCGCCCACTTCCCAGAATTCCCAGCACCTGCTCCCGGAAGTGCTCCTCGGCCACGCCCACCAGGGGGCGGCCCTGCAGCATCTGAGGGGGCGGGGCCTGGCTCAGGCCACACCCCCAAGCCATATATGGATCCGGGGAGGGAGGGGGTGGGGCTGAGTTTGGCCACGCCCCTCAGGGAGGGGTTAGAGGGGGCCCAGAGCTGCCAGTTCAAACCAGTTCATCCCAGTATGGCCCCAGTTTGTCCCAGTATGACCCCAGAGCCCTCCCAGTTCAAACCAGTCCATCCCAGTCAATCTCAGTAGGGCCCCAGAGCCCTCCCAGTTCATCCCAGTACATCCCAGTTTATCCCAGTATGGCCCCAGTTTGTCCCAGAGCCCTCCCAGTCCATCCCAGTATGGCCCCAGTTTGTCCCAGTATGGCCCCACAGCCCTCCCAGTCCATCCCAGTATGGCCCCAGTCCATCCCAGTCCCTCCCAGTTCATCCCAGTACGGCCCCAGTTCATCCCAGTACAGCTCCAATTTGTCCCAGTATGGCCCCAGACCCCTCCCAGTCCATCCCAGTATGGCCCCAGTTTGTCCCAGTATGGCTCCAGTTCACTCCCAGTCCATCCCAGTATGGCCCCAGTCCATCCCAGTCCATCCCAGTTCCCTCCCAGTTCATCCCAGTAAAGCCCCAGTCCATCCCAGTACGGCCCCAGACCCCTCCCAGTCCATCCCAGTATGGCCCCAGTTCATTGCAATCCCTCCCAGTCCATCCCAGTTCCCTTCCAGTCCCTCCCAGTTCACCCCAGTACAGCCCCAGTCCATCCCAGTCCCTCCCAGTTCATCCCAGTAAAGCCCCAGTCCATCCCAGTTCCATCCCAGTCCCTCCCAGTCCATCCCAGTTCCCTCCCAGTCCATCCCAGTCTCACCCCGAGGGCGTGGCCGTTCCCTGGCCCCGCCCCCTCCGGGAAGAGCCAATCCAGCGCATCCAGCACAGCGGGGGAGGGGCCGAGCTCTCGCAGCAGTGACGTCACCACCTGGGGGGAGGGGTCAGGGTGGGGGAGGGGTGGGGGCGTGGCCTGGAGGGCTCCATGTCCATAAAAGGAGGGGGGTGGAGTCTGAATGGGTGGGCGTGGCCTAGGGACCAGAGGTGTCCATAAAAGGAGAGGGGGCCGGCTCTAGAGGGGTGGGCGGGGTCTAGAGAGGAATGGGCGGGGCTTAATCAAAAGGGGCGTGGCTTAAGTGCCCTGTGGTCTTCAATGGGCGGGGTGAGGGTGGGCGTGGCCTGGCATGAAGTGGGTGTGGCCTAAACCTATTAATGACCACAACGGGTGGGATTTTAATGGGTGGGTGTGGCCAAAAATCATTAATATTCATTATGGGCGTGGTTTGGATGGCTGGGAAGCAGCTCTGAGTGAGTAGGCGTGGTCTATGCAAAAATGGGCGTGGCCTAGATCCATCAATTTCTGCTATTAGTGGGTTTAGAGAGGTGGGCGTGGCCTAAACTCATTAACATTCACCATGGGCATGGCTTAGAGAAGTGGGAGTGGCCTGGGAACGAGTGGGCGTGGCCTGTAGGTGACATGGCATGGTCTGAGTCCAAGTGGGCGTGGCCAAAATCAATAATAACCACAATAGGTGTGATTTTGAGGGGTGGGCGTGGCCTGTTTGTGAGTGGGTGTGGCCTAGAAGGGAGTGGGTGTGGCCTAGCAGGCAGGGGGCGTGGCCTACCTGTGCCTTCAGCCCCAGGCTGAGCCCCGCCCATTGCCGGGGCTGCAGCAGCGCCGGGGCCCCGCCCCCCACGGCCTCCAGCAGCGCCAGGAGCCGCCCCCAGCCACGCCCATCCAGGCCACGCCCACAGGGGCCACGCCCCCTCAGAGCCCACCAGGCCCCGGCCAGGGCCAAGCGCAGGGAGGGGGAGGGGCTGGGGGGGGGGAGGGGGAGAGACCAGAGTGGAGAAGTGAGAGCCCAGTACGGACCAGTATGGACCAGTATGGCCCGGTATGGACCGGTATAGACCAGTACGGACTGGTACGGACCGGTACGGACCAGTATAAACCAGTATGGACCGGTATGGACCAGTACGGACCAGTATGGACCAGTATGGACCAGTATGGACCGGTATGGACCAGTATGGACCAGTACGGACCGGTATGGACCGGTACAGACCAGTATGGACCAGTATGGACCAGTATGGACCAGTACGGACCGGTATAAACCAGTACGGACTGGTACGGACCAGTACGGACCAGTATGGACCAGTACGGACCAGTATGGACCAGTATGGACTGGTATGGATCAGTATGGACCAGTATGAACCAGTACGGACCAGTACGGACCAGCACAGACCAGCACGGACCAGTACGGACCAGTATGGACCAGTATGGACCGGTACGGACCAGTATGGACCGGTATGGACCAGTATGGACCAGTAAGGATCAGTACAGTCCAGTAAGGACCAGTATGGACCAGTACGGATCGGTATGGACCAGTATGGACCAGTATGGACCGGTATGGACCGGTATGGACCGGTACGGACCAGTACGGACCAGTATAAACCAGTATGGACCAGTATGGACCAGTATGGCCCCAGAGCCTTCCCAGTTCATCCCAGTTCATCCCAGCGAGCTCCCAGTTCCTCCCAGTATGGCCCCAGAGCTCTCCCAATTCATCCCAGTATGGCCCAGTTCCCTCCCAGTTCCCTCCCAGTTCATCCCAGTCCCTCCCAGTTCATCCCAGTCCCTCCCAGTTCATCCCAGTTTGCTGCACTGAGCTCCCAGTTCAGACCAGTGTGGCCCCCGAGCCCTCCCAGTCCCTCCCAGTATGGCCCAGTTCCCTCTCAGTCCCTCCCAGTTTCCCCCCCCTCACCTGACGTCACTCCCGCCCATCCCCAGCCGTTTTCCCGCGCTCTCTCTCTGACGTCACTTCCGTTCCGGCCCCGCCGCCGCCCCGGCCGCTCTCGGCACCCTCCGGGAATGGCGGCGGCGGCGGCGGCGCGCCCGGAGTGACGTCATCGCGCCGCGCCGCTCCCGCGCTCGCTCCCCATTGGCCGCCGCTTCGGCCAATCCCCAGCAGCTCTCCCCGCGAATGCCCCGCCCATTGAATGACGTCACTCGAGGTGCTTTTGAACTGCGCTTTATTGCGGGGCGGGAAAGTGACGTCATCGCGGAGCGGTTGCGTCATGGGGAGGGACTGGGGCGGTCCCAGGGCTCCCAGTATGGACCAGTAAGGACCAGTAAAGCCCAGTGACCCTTCCCAGTGTTCCCAGTATGGACCAGAATTGCTCCCAGTGCTCCCAGTATGGACCAGTAAAGACCAGTGACCCCTCCCAGTGCTCCCAGTATGGCTCCCAGTATGGCCCAGTGACCCCTCCCAGTGGCTCCCAGTGCTCCCAGTATGAACCAGTATGACCCAAGCCCTCTCCCAGTATGGACCAGTATGAACCAGTACGCCTCCCAGTACTCCCAGTATGGCTCCCAGTGCTCCCAGTATGGACCAGTATGGTCCAGTGACCCCTCCCAGTGCTCCCAGTATGACCCAGAACAGCTCCCAGTAAGGCTCCCAGTACAAACCAGTATGGACCAGTTCACCCCCCCGTGCTGCCCCCAGGCCTCCCCCTCCTCCTCCTCCTCCTCCCAGTCCGGCCCCCGGCATTCCCAGTGTTCCCAGTAAGGCTCCCAGTGCTCCCAGTATCCCCCGGGGCCACCTGGAACTGGAGGCTGCCGCTCAGGGGGGGGAGGGCGGAGCTCTCCAGGGTGGCCGCCAGGCGGCGCTGTCCGGCCCGCAGCGGCGTCACTGATTGGCTGAGCCGGAGCGTCTGCCCCGCCCCCACCGACCTGCGCCAGTACAAACCAGTATGGACCAGTACGGAACAACCGGGCTCCCGGTGTGAGACCAACGGCTCCCAGTTCATCCCAGTTCATCCCAGTCACCCCCCCGACGTCCCTCCCAGCCTCTGCTGAGTTTCCTCCCAGTACAAACCAGTAGAAACCAGTCCAAACCAGTAACCCCAAAGCCTCTTTTAACCCTTTCTTAACCCCTTCCTAACCCATTTTTACCCATTTTTTGTCCTTTTTCCCCATTTCCCCCCCTTTTCTCCCTATTTCCCCCCTCCCAGTCCAAACCAGTATAAACCAGTACAAACCTGTGACCCCAGAGCCCCTTTTAACCCTTCCTTAACCCCTCTTTAACTGATTTTCCCATTTTTTTATCCATTTTTCACCCATTTTTCCCCAATTTCCCCTCTTTTCTCCCCATTTCCCCCCCCAGTCCCTCCCAGTACAAACCAGTCCAAACCAGTAACCCCAAATCCAAATTTAACCCTTTCTTACCCAGCCTTCACCCATTTTTCACCCTTTTTTCCTCATTTCTTTCACCATTTTCCCCCATTCCCCCCCCTTTTCTCCCCATTTCCCCCCCTCCCAGCCCCTCCCAGTATAAACCAGTCCATCCCAGTCTCACCCCAGCGACACTGGTTTGGGGCAGGAGATCCCGGCGCCCTCCATCCTCAACGAGGCTCCAGTCAGTGGCTCCGGGAGAGGGTTCTGGAAAACCACCTGCACCGGCACCTCCTGGCCCACCACGGCCGGGCCCAGCAGCTGCAGGACAGCCAAAATCCCCATTTTTCACCCCAAAAAAATCTCTCTTTTTTTAATCCAAAAATCTCCTTTTTTCACCACTTTTTAACTCCGTTAAAGTCAATGGGGGATTTGGGACACCAGGTCTACCCCCATTAAAGTCAATGAGGAATTTGGGACACCAGGTCTACCCCCATTGAAGTCAATGGAAATTTTTGGACACCAGGTCTACCCCATTAGAGCAAATGAGGAATTTGGGACACCAGGTCTACCCCATTAAAGTCAATGGGAAAATTTGGACACCAGGTCTACCCCCATTGAAATCAATGGGGATTCCGGATCCCAGGTCTATCCCATTAATGTAAATGGGGAATTTGGATACCAGGTCTACCCCATTGAAACCAATGGAGATTTTTGGACACCAGGTCTACCCCCATTAAAGTCAATGGGGTTTCCAGACACCAGGTCTACCCCCATTAAAGTCAATAGGGAATTTGGACACCAGGTCTACCCCATTAAAGTCAATGGGGAATTTGGACACCAGGTCTACCCCAATTGAAAGCAATAGGGAATTCCAGACACCAGGTCTACCCCATTAAAGTCAAAGGGGAATTTGGGACACCAGGTCTACCCCATTAAAGTGAATGGGAATTTGGGACACCAGGTCTACCCCATTAAAGTCAATGGAGAATTTGGGACACCAGGTCTACCCCATTAAAGTCAATGGGGATTCAGGGACAACAGGTCTACCCCATTAAAGTCAATGGAGATTTTTGGACACCAGGTCTACCCCATTGAAGTCAATGGGGGATTTCAGACACCAGGTCTATCCCATTAATGTAAATGGGGAATTTGGATACCAGGTCTACCCCATTGAAACCAATGGAGATTTTTGGACACCAGGTCTACGCCCATTAAAGTCAATGGGAATTCCAGACACCAAGTCTACCCCATTGAAGTCAATGAGGACTTTGGGACACCAGGTCTACCCCATTAAAGTCAATGGGAAAATTTGGACACCAGGTCTACCCCTGTTGAAATCAATGGGGATTCCAGATCCCAGGTCTGCCCCATTAATGTCAATGGGGAATTAGGACACCAGGTCTACCCCATTGAAAGCAATGAGGATTTAGGAACCTCAGTGGCTCTGGGAGAGGGTTCTGGAAAAACACCTGCACCGGCACCTCCTGGCCCACCACGGCCAGGCCCAGCAGCTGCAGGACAGCCAAAATCCAGATTTTTCACCCCAAAAAAATCTCTCTTTTTTTAATCCAAAAATCCCCTTTTTTCACCACTCTTTTACCCCATTAAAGTCAATGCGGATTCAGAGACACCAAGTCGATCTCATTAATGTCAATGGGGAATTTGGGACACCAGGTCTACCCTATTAAAGTCAATGGGAATTTGGGACACCAGGTCTACCCCATTGAAGTCAATGGAAATTTTTGGACACCAGGTCTACCCCATTGAAGTCAATGGAAATTTTTGGACACCAGGTCTATCCCATTGATGTCAATGGGGAAGTTGGGACACCAGGTCTACCCCCATTGAAGTCAATGGAGATTTTTGGACACCAAGTCTACACCATTAGATCCAATGGGGAATTTGGACACCAGGTCTACCCCCATTGAAAGCAATGGGGAATTCCAGACACCAGGTCTACCCCATTAAAGTCAATGGGGATTTTGGGACACCAGGTCTACCCCCATTCAATCCAATGGGGAATTTGGGACACCAGGTCTACCCCATTCAATCCAATGGGGATTTCATCCTCTCCCCCTGTCCCTAAAATCCCCAAACCTTCCCAACCCCCAGATTTTTGGGGTCCCCCCAAGGGTTTTCGGGGCCAGTTCCGTTACCGTCAGGGTGAGCTCGGGCGTGTGCAGCCGCACCAGCAGCTCCTTGGCCAGCACCTGCCCCGTCTCCTGCACGGCCGCCGCCACCGTCAGCTTCAGCGCGTCCTTGTCACCCACGTGGGGCTGGTACTCGGCGTAGCCCACCGTCATTGTCACCGTGTCCTCTGCCATGGGGACAGTGGGGACATTGGGGACACCCCCAGGGACATTGGGGACATTGGGGACACTGCCAGGGATGTCAGGGACACCCCCAGGGGACATTGGGGACATTGGGGACACTGTCAGGGATGTCAGGGACAACCCCAGGGGACACTGGGGACACTGCCAGGGATGTCAGGGACACCCCCAGTGACATTGGGGACGTTGGGGACACTGCCAGGGATGTCAGGGACACCCCCAGGGGACATTGGGGACATTGGGGACACTGCCAGGGATGTCAGGGACACCCCCAGGGGACATTGGGGACATTGAGGACACCCCCAGGGGACATTAGGGATATTGGGGACACCCCCAGGAGACATTGGGGATATTGGGGACACCCTCAGGGACATTGGGGACACCCCCAGGGGACATTGGAGACACCCCCAGGGACACTGGGGGACACCTCAGTATCAAACCAGTATAAACCGGTCCCAAACCAGCATAAACCAGTACAAACCAGTCCTGAACCAGTACAAACCAGTACAAACCAGTAATAAACCAGTATCAAATATTGAATTTAACCTTAATTTTTTCCCATTTTTCACCCTTTTGGTGACCCAAAACCCCCCAAAATGGCCCCAAAAACCCCTCCCAGTCCCTCCCAGCATAAACCAGTATCAAACCAGTACAAACCAGTTCAAACCAGTATCAAACCAGTTCAAACCAGTACCAAACCAGTACCAAACCAGAATAAAACCCCAATTTTACCACCGATTTTCCCCATTTTTCCCCCTTTTGCTGACCCAAAACCCCCCAAAATGGCCCAAAACCCCCTCCCAGTCCCTCCCAGTATAAACCAGTATCAAACCAATCCCCTCCCAGTATAAACCAGTACAAACCAGTACCAAACCAGTATCAAATACTGAATTTAACCTTAAATATTCCCTACTTTCCCCCTTTTGCTGACCCAAAACCCCCCAAAACGGCCCCAAACCCCCTCCCAGTCCCTCCCAGTATAAACCAGTCCAAACCAGCGCCTCACCCTGTCCGGGTGGCAGCGTCCGGCGGTGCTGCTCCTGCCGGAAGGCGGCTCCGGCCACGCCGGTGTAGCGCACGGCGCAGAGGGAGAAGCGCAGCCGCAGCGTCCGAGGCTCCGCCCCCTGGTTCTTGAGCCCCGCCCTCAGCTCCAGCTCGGCTCCAGCCACGGCCGGCCCGGCGCCGACGGTCAGCGTCACCTCGCCGGCCGAGGCCGGGCCGCGCTGCCGGGGCCGGGAGCCGTGGGAGGTGGCGGCGGAGACGGCGCGGCGCTCCTCCTCCGAGCCTGGGGGGGAGGGGACAACGGTGGGGTCAGGGGGTCGGGGGTTGGGGCGTTGGTCATTGGATGGGTCATTGGTCAATGGTTGGGTCATTGGTCAATGGTTGGGGCATTGGTCATTGGTTGGGTCATTGGTTGGGTCATTGGTCAAGTGTTGGGTCAATTGGTTGGGTCATTGGTCATTGGTTGGGTCATTGGTCATTGGTTGGGTCAAGGGTTGGATCATTGGTCATTGGTGGGGTCATTGGTCATTGGCTGGGTCATTGGTCATTGGTTGGGTCATTGGTTGGGTCATTGGTCATTGGTTGGGTCATTGGTCATTGGTTGGGTCAAGGGTTGGATCATTGGTCATTGGTGGGGTCATTGGTCATTGGCTGGGTCATTGGTCATTGGTTGGGTCATTGGTTGGGTCATTGGTCATTGGTTGGGTCATTGGTTGGGTCACTGGTCAAGGGTTGGGTCATTGCTTGGGTCATTGGTCATTGGTTGGGTCAAGGGGTCATTGGTTGGGTCATTGGTCATTGGATGGGTCAAGTGATCAGGGGTTGGGTCATTGGTTGGGTCATTGGTCATTGGTTGGGTCATTGGTCATTGGTTGGGTCATTGGTTGGGTCATTGGTCATTGGTTGGGTCATTGGTTGGGTCATTGGTCATTGGTTGGGTCATTGGTCATTGGTTGGGTCATTCGTTGGGTCATTGGTTAATGGTTGGGTCATTGGTTGGGTCATTGGTCATTGGTTGGGTCATTGGTCATTGGTTGGGTCATTGGTTGGGTCACTGGTCAAGGGTTGGGTCATTGGTTGGGGCATTGGTCATTGGTTGGGTCATTGGTCAATGGTTGGGTCGAGAGTTGGGTCACTGGTCAACGGTTGGGTCATTGCTTGGGTCATTGGTCATTGGCTGGGTCAAGACTTGGGTCATTGGTCATGTCAAGGGGTCAATGGTTGGGTCATTGGTCATTGGCTGGGTCAAGGGTTGGGTCATTGGTCATTGGTTGGGTCAATAGTTGGGTCAATGGTTGGGTCAATGGTTGGGTCAATGGTCAATGGTTGGGTCAATGGTTAGGTCATTGGCATTGGTTGGGTCATTGGTTGGGTCATTGGTCAATGGTTGGGTCAATGGTTGGGTCAATGGTTGGGTCAAGGGTTGGGTCAATGGTTGGGTCATTGGTCAAGGGTTGGGTCAATGGTTGGGTCATTGGTCATTGGCTGGGTCATTGGTCATTGGCTGGGTCATTGGTCATTGGTTGGGTCAAGGGGTCAAGGGTTGGGTCACTGGTCATTGGTTGGGTCATTAGTCATTAGTTGGGTCAATGGTTGGGTCAATGGTTGGGTCAATGGTTGGGTCATTGGTCAAGGGTTGGGTCATTGGTTGGGTCAAGGGGTCATTGGCTGGGTCATTGCTCAGGTATTGGGTCAATGGTTGGGTCAAGGGTTGGGTCAATGGTCAAGGGTTGGGTCACTGTTTGGGTCATTGGTTGGGTCATTGGTCATTGGTTGGGCCATTGGTCATTAGTTGGGTCATTGGTTGGGTCATTGGCTGGGTCAAGGGGTCATTGGTTGGGTCATTGGTCATTGGATGGGTCAAGGGGTCATTGGTTGGGTCATTGGTCATTGGATGGGTCAATGGTTGGGTCACTGGTTGGGTCAATGGTCATTGGTTGGGTCAATGGTTGGGTCACTGGTCATTGGTTGGATCAATGGTTGGGTCATTGGTCATTGGTTGGGTCAATGGTTGGGTCACTGGTCATTGGTTGGGTCATTGGTCAAGGGTTGAGTCATTGGTTGGGTCACTCAGGAGTCGGTGGTCACTCATTGGACACTCAGGATCACTCGGTGGTTACTCATTGGTCACTCATGGTCACTCATGGTCACTCATTGGTCACTCAGGGTCACTCACTGGTTACTCACTGGTCAGTGGTCACTCACTGGTCAGTGGTCACTCACTGGTCACTGGTCACTCACTGGTCACTCATTGGTCACTCTGTGGTCACTCATTGGTCACTCATGGTCACTCACTGACCCTCGGGGTGTTTGTACTGGTCAGTGATGCCCACTCTGGCCACCGAGCCGGCGCCCAGCGTGCTGATCCTGCGGTCACTCTGTGGTCACTCATGGTCACTCACTGGTCACTCATTGGTCACTCACTGGTCACTCATTGGTCACTCATTGGTCATTGGTCACTCTGTGGTCACTCATGGTCACTCACTGGTCACTCTGTGGTCACTCAGGGTCACTCACTGGTCAGTGGTCACTCATTGGTCACTCTGTGGTCACTCATTGGTCACTCAGTGGTCACTCATTGGTCACTCATTGGTCACTGGTCACTCATTGGTCACTCATTGGTCACTCACTGGTCACTGGTCACTCATTGGTCACTCATGGTCACTCACTGACCCTCGGGGTGTTTGTACTGGTCAGTGATGTCCACTCTGGCCGCGGAGCCGGCGCCCAGCGTGCTGATCCTGCGGTCACTCTGTGGTCACTCAGGGTCACTCGTGGTCACTCATGGTCATTCACTGGTCACTCATTGGTCACTCAGGGTCACTCATTGGTCACTAAGGGTCACTCGGAGGTCACTCATTGGTCACTCATGGTCACTCATGGTAACTCATTGGTCAGTGGTCACTCATTGGTCGCTCAGGATCACTTGGTGGTTACTCATTGGTCACTCATGGTAACTCATTGGTCAGTGGTCACTCATTGGTCACTCAGGATCACTCGGCGGTCACTCATGGTCACTCATGGTCACTCATTGGTCACTCAGGGTCACTCACTGGTTACTCACTGGTCAGTGGTCACTCACTGGTCAGTGGTCACTCACTGGTCAGTGGTCACTCACTGGTCACTCATGGTCACTCACTGGTCAGTGGTCACTCAGTGGTCAGTGGTCACTCGCTGGTCACTCATTGGTCACTCATTGGTCACTCATTGGTCACTCATTGGTCACTCATTGGTCACTCACTGGTCAGTGGTCACTCATTGGTCACTCATGGTCACTCACTGACCCTCGGGGTGTTTGTACTGGTCAGTGATGTCCACTCTGGCCGCGGAGCCGGCGCCCAGCGTGCTGATCCTGCGGTCACTCTGTGGTCACTCATTGGTCACTCACTGGTCACTCATTGGTCACTCAGGGTCACTCATTGGTCACTAAGGGTCACTCGGAGGTCACTCATTGGTCACTCATGGTCACTCATGGTAACTCATTGGTCAGTGGTCACTCATTGGTCGCTCAGGATCACTTGGTGGTTACTCATTGGTCACTCATGGTAACTCATTGGTCAGTGGTCACTCATTGGTCACTCAGGATCACTTGGTGGTTACTCATTGGTCACTCATGGTCACTCATTGGTCACTCATGGTAACTCATTGGTCAGTGGTCACTCATTGGTCACTCAGGATCACTCGGCGGTCACTCATTGGTCACTCATGGTCACTCATTGGTCACTCAGGGTCACTCACTGGTCACTCACTGGTCAGTGGTCACTCACTGGTCAGTGGTCACTCACTGGTCACTCATGGTCACTCACTGGTCAGTGGTCACTCACTGGTCAGTGGTCACTCATTGGTCACTCATTGGTCACTCATTGGTCATTGGTCACTCATTGGTCACTCAGGGTCACTCACTGGTCACTCACTGGTCAGTGGTCACTCATTGGTCACTCTGTGGTCACTCACTGGTCACTCACTGGTCACTGGTCACTCTGTGGTCACTCACTGGTCACTCATGGTCACTCACTGACCCTTGGGGTGTTTGTACTGGTCAGTGATGTCCACTCTGGCCGTGGAGCCGGCGCCCAGCGTGCTGATCCTGTGGTCACTCTGTGGTCACTCATGGTCACTCATTGGTCACTCATGGGTCACTCACTGGTCATTGGTCACTCATGGTCACTCACTGGTCACTCATTGGTCACTCACTGGTCACTCATTGGTCACTCACTGGTCAGTGGTCACTCATTGGTCACTCATTGGTCAGTGGTCACTCATGGTCACTCATGGTCACTCATTGGTCACTCAGGGTCACTCACTGGTTACTCACTGGTCAGTGGTCACTCACTGGTCAGTGGTCACTCAGTGGTCACTCACTGGTTACTCACTGGTCAGTGGTCACTCACTGGTCAGTGGTCACTCATTGGTCACTCATGGTCACTCACTGGTCAGTGGTCACTCACTGGTCAGTGGTCACTCACTGGTCACTCATTGGTCACTCACTGGTCACTGGTCACTCATTGGTCACTCATGGTCACTCACTGACCCTCGGGGTGTTTGTACTGGTCAGTGATGTCCACTCTGGCCGCGGAGCCGGCGCCCAGCGTGCTGATCCTGCGGTCACTCTGTGGTCACTCATGGTCACTCATTGGTCACTCATTGGTCACTCATTGGTCACTCACTGGTCACTCATTGGTCACTCATTGGTCACTCATGGTCACTCACTGACCCTCGGGGTGTTTGTACTGGTCAGTGATGTCCACTCTGGCTGCGGAGCCGGCGCCCAGCGTGCTGATCCGCCGCCCGATCGCCCCCTCCTCCACGTGCACCACCGCGAACCCGCCGTGCGCCTGCCGCTGCCAGTACACCTTGTCGCTGTTCACCTGCCATTTGCATAATTAATGAGCTCGTTTGCATCGCTAATTAGAGCCGCCATCACCAGGAACAAATCTGCCTCATAATTAGGGTAATTAAGCCCCGGATTGTGTAATTAGGGTGTTGTCGAAACTCCCCCTGTGCGCCCGGCGCTGCCAGCACACCTTGTCGCTGTTCACATGCCATTTGCATAATTAATGAGCTCGTTTGCATCACTAATTAGAGCTGCCATCACCAGGAATAAGTCTGCATCCTAATTAAGGTAATTAATCCCCGGTTTGTGTAATTAGGGTGTTGTCGAAACTCCCCCCGTGCGCCTGCCGCTGCCAGTACACCTTGTCGCTGCTCACCTGCCATTTGCATAAATAATGAGCTCATTTGCATCTCTAATTAGAGCCACCGTCAGTGCAATCAACTATTCTCCTAATTAAGGTAATTAATCCCCGGTTTGTGTAATTAGGGTGTTGTCGAAATTCCCCTGTGCACCGGACGCTGCCAGAAGACTTTATCACTATTAACCCGTAATTTGCATAATTAATGAGCTCGTTTGCATCTCTAATTAGAGCCGCCATCAGTGGGATCAACTATGCTCCTAATTAAGGTAATTAAGCCTTTGTTCGTTTAATTAGGGTGTTGTCGAAATCCACCTGTGCACCTGACGCTGCCAGCACACCTTGTTGCTATTCACCTGCGATTTGCATAATTAATGAGCTCATTTGCATCGCTAATCCCCCGCTGAGCATCAGAGTTCAATGTGGCTCCTAATTAAGGTAATTAATCCCCGTTTTGTGTAATTAGGGTGTTGTCGAATCCACCCTCTGCACCTGACGCTGCCAAAAGACTTTATCACTATTAACCCGTAATTTGCATACTTAATGAGCTCATTTGCATACCAATTTTGATGTTAGACTTGTTAATGATCCCCCACAGCAGTGCCATTAATTACAGGGTGCGATTAGGGTAATTAGCCCCTGATTTGGGTAATTAAGGGATGCCCACCACAGCTGCCAGGTGTTTGCCGGTCTAATTTGCATAATTCATGAGCTCATTTGCATATCAAGTAACCCACTCAGCAATTGAGTTAGTTATGGCTCCTAATTAGGGTAATTAACCCCGGATTTTGTGTAATTAGGCTTATGTATGGCAGTGCACCTGGTGGCTGTTCACCAGCCTCATTTGCATAATTCATGAGCTCATTTGCATATCATATCAGCCACTGGTCATCAGAGCTAAATGTGGCTCCTAATTAGGGTAATTAGCCCCAGGTCTTGTGCAATTAGGTTTAAATCATTTGCATAATTAACAAGCTCCCACCCCTTAGCAGCATTATTACACCTCCCAACCCCCCTCAATAACCCCTCATTTGCATATTCCCACCACACCCCCACCACCCCTCTTCACTTCCCACCCTCTCCACCCGCTCATTTCCATAATCACCCACCTCATTTGCATAATTACCCACCGCCACCCTTTAGGAGCATTAAGAACACATCCTAACGAGGCTTATTAACCCCTCATTTGCATAATTAGCCCCGCCCACCTCGGCGAAGACGAAGGGCGTGTCGTACTTGAGGAAGACGTCGCCGTTCTTGACCGCGGTGACCGAGCAGGGCCCGCAGCAGAACAGGCCTGGAACAAGTACAGACCAGTATAAACCAGTATGGACCAGTAGGGACCAGTATGGACCAGTAAAAACCAGTATGGACCAGTATGGACCAGTATGGACCGGTATGGACCAGTATGGACCGGTATAAACCAGTATGGACCAGTATGGACCGGTATGGACCAGTGGGGACCGGCATGGACTGGTATGGACCAGTATGGACCAGTATGGACCGGTATGGACCAGTATGGACCAGTATGGACCAGTACGGACCAGTACGGACCAGTATGGACCGGTACGGACCAGTAGGGACCAGTATAAACCCGTATGGACCAGTATGGACCAGTACGGACCAGTATGGACCAGTAGGGACCGGCATGGACTGGTATGGACCAGTAGGGACCAGTATGGACCGGTATGGACCAGTATGGACCGGTATGGACCAGTATGGACCGGTATGGACCAGTATGGACCACTATGGACCAGTATGGACCAGTATGGACCAGTATGGACCAGTATGGACCGGTATGGACCAGTATGGACCAGTATGGACCGGTATGGACCAGTATGGACAGGTACGGACCAGTAGGGACCAGTAGGGACCGGTAGGAACCAGTATGGACCGGTATGGACCGGTATGGACCTGTATGGACCGGTATGGACCAATATGGACCAGTATGGACCTGTCTAAACCAGAATGGACCAGTCTAAACCAGTATGGACCAGTATGGACCAGTATGGACCAGTATAAACCAGTATGGACCAGTATGGACCGGTACGGAGCAGTAAGGACCAGTATGGACCGGTATGGACCAGTATGGACTGGTATGGACCAGTATGGACCGGTATGGACCAGTATGGACCAGTATGGACCAGTACGGACTGGTATGGACCAGAATGGACCAGTCTAAACCAGTATGGACCAGTATGGACCGGGATGGAACAGTATGGACCAGTATGGACCAGTATGGACCGGTATGGACTGGTATGGACCAATATGGACCAGTATGGACCTGTCTACACCAGAATGGACCAGTCTAAACCAGTATGGACCAGTATGGACCGGTATGGACCAGTAGGGACCAGTATGGACCAGTACAGACCAGTATGGACCGGTATGGACCAGTATGGACCAGTATGGACCAGTATGGACCAGTATGGACTAGTATGGACCAGTATGGACCAATATTGACCAGTATGGACCTGTCTAAACCAGAATGGACCAGTCTAAACCAGTATGGACCAGTATGGACCGGTATGGACCAGTATGGACCAGTATGGACCAGTAGAGACCAGTATGGACCGGTATGGACCAGTACAGACCAGTATGGACTGGTATGGACCGGTATAAACCAGCCTAAACCAGTCCAAACCAGTGCAAACCAGTACAAACCATTAACCCCCCTCCCATCCCAGTACAAACCAGTACAAACCAGTATAAAAAAACCCCCAGTTTTCCCCAATTACCCCTTTTCCCCCATTTTTAACCCTTTAACTCCCTCCCGGTTAATTCCAGTTCATCCCAGTCCCCTCCCAGTACAAACCAGTAACCCCTAACCCCAAACCAGTACAAACCAGTACAAACCAGTACAAACCAGTACAAACCAGTAACCCCAAACCCCCTTTTAACCCCATTTCCCCCATATTTTTCCCCTTTTCCCCCCATTTTTTCACCCTTTGATCCCTCCCAGTCCAAACCAGTATAAACCAGTCCAAACCAGTATAAACCAGTCCAAACCAGTATAAACCAGTATAAACCAGTATAAACCAGTATAAACCAGTACCGCTGCTGGTCTCCTGGGGCGTGGCGTCCACCACCTGCCAGCCGTCGTAGCCCTGGGGCAGGTCCGGCCTCTTCATCCAGCAGTCGTTCCACACGTGGAAGTTCCTGCACCAGTATGGACCAGTATGGACCGGTATGGACCAGAATGGACCAGTATGGACCAGGTATGGACCAGTATGGACCGGTATGGAGCGGTATGGACCAGTATGGACCAGTATAAACCAGTATGGACCAGTACAGACCAGTACGGACCAGTATAAACCAGTATGGACCAGTATGGACCAGTATGGACCGGTATGGACCAGTACGGACCAGTATGGACCGGTATGGACCAGTATGGACCAGTATGGACCAGTATGGACCAGTATGGACGGGTACGGACCAGTATGGACCAGTACGGACCAGTATGGACCAGTACGGACCAGTACGGACCAGTATGGACCAGTATGGACCAGTATAAACCAGTATGGACCAGTATGGACCGGTACGGACCAGTATAAACCAGTATGGACCAGTATGGACCACTATGGACCAGTATGGACCAGTACGGACCGGTATGGACCAGTACGGACCAGTATGGACCAGTATGGACCAGGTATGGACCGGGATGGACCAGTATGGACCAGTTTGGACCACTATAGACCAGTATAAACCAGTATGGACCAGTATGGACCAGTATGGACCAGTATGGACCACTACGGACCAGTATGGACCAGTACGGACCAGTACGGACCAGTATGGACCAGTATGGACCAGTATGGACCAGTACGGACCAGTATGGACCAGTATGGACCAGTATGGACCAGTATGGACCGGTACGGACCAGTATGGACCGGTATGGACCAGTATGGATCAGTAAGGACCAGTATGGACCAGTATGGACCAGTAAGGACCAGTATGGACCAGTACGGACCAGTATGGACCAATATGGACTGGTATGGACCAGTACAAACCGGTATGGAACGGTATGGACCAGTATGGACCAGTATGGACCAGTATGGACCAGTACGGACCAGTATGGACCAGTATGGACCAGTATGGACCAGTACGGACCAGTATGGACCACTATGGACCAGTATGGAACACTATGGACCAGTATGGACAGGTATGGACCAGTATGGACCAGTATGGACCAGTAAGGACCAGTATGGACCAGAATGGACCAGTACGGACCAGTATGGACCAGTATGGACCAGTATGGACCAGTATGGACCGGTACGGTGCAGTATGGACCGGTATGGACCAGTATGGATCAGTAAGGACCAGTATGGACCAGTATGGACCAGTAAGGACCAGTATGGACCAGTACGGACCAGTATGGACCAATATGGACTGGTATGGACCAGTACAAACCGGTATGGAACGGTATGGACCAGTATGGACCGGTATAAACCAGTATGGACCGGTATGGACCAGTATGGACCGGTATGGACCAGTATGGACCAGTAAGGACCAGTATGGACCAGTATGGACCGGTATGGAACACTATGGACCAGTATGGACAGGTATGGACCAGTATGGACCAGTATGGACCAGTATGGACCAGTATGGACCAGAATGGACCAGTACGGACCAGTATGGACCGGTACGGACCAGTATGGACCAGTACGGACCAGTATGGACCAGTATGGACCGGTATGGACCAGTACGGACCAGTAAGGACCGGTATAAACCGGTATGGACCAGTATGGACCAGTATAAACCAGTACAAACCAGTAACCCAAAACCCCCATTTTTAACCCTTCATTCCCCATATTTTCCCCATTTTCCCCCCATTTCTCCCCTCCCAGTCCCTCCCAGTATAAACCAGTATGACACCAGTATGAAACCAGTATGACACCAGTATGAAACCAGTCCAAACCAGTCCAAACCAGTAACCCCAACCCCCCATCCCCCCATTTTTAACCCTTTCTCCTCCATTTCCCCCTCATTTCTCCCCCAATTTTCACCATTTCCCCCCCGTTTTTTCCCCCCTTTCCCCCCTCCCGGTCCCTCCCAGTACAAACCAGTATAAACCAGTATGACCAGTACCAGACAGAGTCGGTGTTGAGGCGCTCCAGGGGCCGCATGGCCTCGTCCAGGTAGATGTCGGTGGTCAGCGAGGTGTCGGTGTCGTGCGCCGAGTTGTAATTGGTCACCGTGCGCGTGGGCAGGCCCAGGCAGCGCAGCACTGCCCCACAAACCAGTATGAACCAGTTAGAACCAGTACGAACCAGTATAAACCAGTACAAACCAGTATAAACCAGTATATGGGGATATAAGTCAGTTAGAAGTGGTTTAAGTCACTATAAACCAGTATAAACCAGTAAGAAATGGAGCTCTGGACTGGTTTTCTACCAGTTAGAACCAGTATAAACCAGTTAGAACCAGTTAGAACCAGTGAGAACCAGTACGAACCAGTACAAACCAGTATAGACCAGTATAAACCAGCACAAACCAGTACAAACCAGTATACGGGGATATAAGTCACTTTAAAATGGTTTAAGTCACTATAGACCAGTATAAACCAGTAAGAAATGGAGCTCTGGACTGGGGTTCTACCAGTTAGAACCAGTATAAACCAGATAGAACCAGTTAGAACCAGTACAAACCAGTATAAACCAGTACAAACCAGTACAAACCAGTATAAACCAGTATATGGCGATATAAGTCACTTTGAAGTGGTTTAAGTCACTATAAACCAGTATAAACCAGGGTGAAATGGAGTTGTGGACTGGGGTTCTACCAGTATAAACCACTTAGAACCAGTTAGAACAATTATAAACCAGTACAAACCAGTACAAACCAGTATAAACCAGTATATGGCAATATAAGTCCGTTTAAAGTGGTTTAAGTCACTATAGACCAGTATAAACCAGGATAAACCAGTATAAACTGGAGCTGTGGACTGGTTTTCTACCAGTTAGAACCAGTATAAACCAGTACAAACCAGTATAAACCAGTATAAACCAGTATAGACCAGTATAAACCAATATATGGCGATATAAGTCCGTTTAAAGTGGTTTAAGTCACTATAAACCAGCATAAACCAGTATAAACCAGTATAAACTGGAGCTGTGGACTGGGGTTCTACCAGTTAGATCCAGTTAGAACCAGTTAGAACCAGTATAAACCAGTACAAACCAGTATAAACCAGTATAAACCAGTATATGGCGATATAAGTCAGTTAGAAGTGGTTTAAGTCACTATAGACCAGGATAAACCAGTATAAACCAGTATAAACTGGAGCTGTGGACTGGTTTTCTACCAGTATAAACCAGTTAGAACCAGTTAGAACCAGTTAGAACCAGTATAAACCAGTGAGAACCAGTACGAACCAGTACAAACCAGTATAGACCAGTACAAACCAGTATATGGCGATATAAGTCACTTTGAAGTGGTTTAAGTCACTATGAACCGGTAGGAAATGGAGTTGTGGACTGGGGTTCTACCAGTATAAACCAGTCAAAACAAGTTAGAACCAGTTAGAACCAGTGAGAACCAGTACGAACCAGTACAAACCAGCATAGACCAGTACAAACCAGTATATGGCGATATAAGTCACTTTAAAGTGGTTTAAGTCACTATAGACCAGTATAAACCAGTAAGAAATGGAGCTCTGGACTGGGGTTCTACCAGTTAGATCCAGTTAGAACCAGTATAAACCAGTTAGAACCAGTATAAACCAGTACAAACCAGTATAAACCAGTATATGGCGATATAAGTCAGTTAGAAGTGGTTTAAGTCACTATGAACCAGTATAAACCAGGATAAACCAGTATAAACTGGAGCTGTGGACTGGTTTTCTACCAGTTAGAACCAGTTAGAACCAGTATAAACCAGTTAGAACCAGTTAGAACCAGAATAGACCAGTACAAACCAGTATATGGCGATATAAGTCACTTTAAAGTGGTTTAAGTCACTATAAACCAGTATAAACCAGGGTGAAATGGAGTTGTGGACTGGGGTTCTACCAGTATAAACCACTTAGAACCAGTTAGAACCAGTATAAACCAGTACAAACCAGTATAAACCAGTATAAACCAGTATAAACCAGTATATGGCAATATAAGTCCGTTTAAAGTGGTTTAAGTCACTATAGACCAGTATAAACCAGGATAAACCAGTATAAACTGGAGCTGTGGACTGGTTTTCTACCAGTTAGAACCAGTATAAACCAGTACAAACCAGTATAAACCAGTATAAACCAGTACAAACCAGTAAAAACCAATATATGGCGATATAAGTCCGTTTAAAGTGGTTTAAGTCAGTATAAACCAGCATAAACCAGTATAAACCAGTATAAACTGGAGCTGTGGACTGGGGTTCTACCAGTTAGATCCAGTTAGAACCAGTTAGAACCAGTTAGAACCAGTATAAACCAGTACAAACCAGTATATGGGGATATAAATCACTTTGAAGTGGTTTAAGTCACTATAAACCAGTATAAACCAGCAAGAAATGGAGCTCTGGACTGGGGTTCTAACAGTTAGATCCAGTTAGAACCAGTTAGAACCAGTTAGAACCAGTATAAACCAGTATAAACCAGTATAAACCAGTACAAACCAGTACAAACCAGTATATGGCAATATAAGTCCGTTTAAAGTGGTTTAAGTCACTATAGACCAGGATAAACCAGTATAAACCAGTATAAACTGGAGCTGTGGACTGGTTTTCTACCAGTACAAACCAGTTAGAACCAGTTAGAACCAGTTAGAACCAGTATAAACCAGTATAAACCAGTACAAACCAGTATATGGCGATATAAGTCACTTTGAAGTGGTTTAAGTCACTATAGACCAGTATAAACCAGTATAAACCAGTATGAAATGGAGCTGTGGACTGGTTTTCTACCAGTACAAACCAGTTAGAACCAGTATAAACCAGTATAAACCAGTACAAACCAGTACAAACCAGTATAAACCAGTATATGGCGATATAAGTCAGTTAGAAGTGGTTTAAGTCACTATAGACCAGGATAAACCAGTATAAACCAGTAAGAAATGGAGCTCTGGACTGGGGTTCTACCAGTATAAACCAGTTAGAACCAGTCAGAACCAGTATAAACCAGTCCAAACCAGTACAAACCAGTATAGACCAGTACAAACCAGTATATGGGGATATAAGTCACTTTAAAGTGGTTTAAGTCACTATAGACCAGTATAAACCAGTAAGAAATAGAGCTGTGGACTGGTTTTCTACCAGTTAGAACCAGTTAGAACCAGTATAAACCAGTATGACACCAGTCCAAACCAGTCCCAAACCAGTACAAACCAGTATAAACCAGTAACCCCCTATCCATTTTTAACCCTTTCTCCCCATTTTTGCTTCCCATTTTCATTCCCAATTTGTCGCCTCCCAGTCCCTCCAGTCCAAACCAGGTAACCCCAGTCCCAAACCAGTCCAAACCAGTCCAAACCAGTCCAAACAGTAACCCCAAGTCCAAACCAGTCCAAACCAGTAACCCCAAACCCCACTTCCCATTTTAACCCTTTCTCCCCCATATTTCCCCATTTTTCACCCATATTTCCCCATTTTCCCACCGATTTTCCCCATTTTTCCACCATTTTCCCCATTTCTCCCCCTCCCAGTCCCTCCCAGTACAAACCAGTAACCCCCAGTCCAAACCAGTAACCCCCAGTCCAAACCAGTCCAAACCAGTAACCCCAAATCCATTTTTAACCCTTTCTCCTCCATTGTTTCCCCATTTTTTGACCATTTTTCACCCGATTTTCCCCATTTTCTCCCCTCCCAGTCCCTCCCAGTCCCTCCCAGTATAAACCAGTAACGCCCAGTCCCAAACCAGTCCAAACCAGTCCAAACCAGTCACCCCAAACCCCCATTTCCCCATTTTTAACCCTTTCTTCCCCATATTTCCCCCATTTTCCCACCGATTTTCCCCATTTTTTCACCATTTTTCCACCGATTTTCCCCATTTTTCATCATTTTTTTTTCTTTTTGGGTTCTGTCAGTAAATTGATCCCCAGTACAAACCAGTCAACCAGTCTAAACCAGTCCAAACCAGTACCTAATCATCTTACATTAACCCTAAAGTCTATTTCTGACCTTTTTTCCCCAATTTTCCCGATTTTCACCATTTTCACCATTTCTCCCTCCCAGTCCTCCAGTCCAAACCAGTAACCCCAGTCCCAACCAGTCCAAACCAGTAACCCAAACCCCCATTTCCCAATTTTAACCCTTACTCCTCCATTTTTCACCCAATTTTCACCCAATTTTCCCCATTTTTCACCGTTTCCCCCATTTCCCGCCTCCCAGTCCCTCCCAGTCCCTCCCAGTCAAACCAGTACCCCCAGTCCCAACCAGTCCAAACCAGTACAAACAGTAACCACCCATTCCCCATCTTTTAACCCTTTCTCTCCATTTTCACCCAATTTCCCATTTTTCCACTGTTTCCCCCATTCTCCCTCTCTCCAGTCCTCCCAGTACAAATCAGTAACCCCAGTCCCAACCAGTCCAAACCAGTCCAAACCAGTAACCCCCAATCCATTTTTAACCCTTCCTCCATTTTTCCCCATTTTCCTTTCCCCATTCACCTTTTTCCCCATTTTTCCCATTTTCTCCCTCCCAGTCTCTCCCAGTCAAACCAGTAACCCCCAGTCCCAACAGAACCAGTAACCCCAAACCCCATTCCCCATTTAACCCTTACCTCCATTTTCACCCAATTTTCCCAATTTCCCCATTTTCACCCATTTTCCCCATTCCCCCTCCCAGTCCCTCCCAGTCAAACCAGAACCCCCAGTCCAACCAGTTCAAACAGTACCCCAATCATTACCTTTCTCCTCCATTGTTCCCCATTTTTGCCCATTTTCACCGATTTTCCCCATTTCTCCCCTCCCAGTCCCTCCCAGTCCCTCCAGTCCCTCCCAGTCCCTCCCAGTCCAAACCAGTAACCCCCAGCCCAAACCAGTCCAAACCAGTACCAAACCAGTACCCCATTAACCCCATTTCCCATTTTTAACCCTTTTTCACCCATATTTCCCCCATTTTTCACCGATTTCCCCATTTTCCACCATTTTCTCCCCATTTTTCCTCCCAGTCCCTCCCAGTCAACCAGTAACCCCAGCCCCAAACCAGTCCCCAAACCAGTCCCAAACCAGTCCCAAACCAGTAACCAACCATATCCCCTTCTTTAACCCTTTCTTCCCATTTTTCCCATTTTCCCCATTTTCCCCATTTTCCTCAGTCCCTCCCAGTCCCTCCAGTCCTCCAGTATAAACCAAGTGAACCCTCAGTCCAAACCAGTCCAAACCAGTAACCCAATCCATTTTTAACCTTCCTCCATTTTCCCTCATATTTCCCCATTTTTCACTCTTTTTTCCCCATTTCTTCCCCTCCCAGTCCAAACCAGTCCAAACCAGTCCAAACCAGAACCCCCAATCCATTTTTAACCCTTTCTCCTCCATTTTTTCCCTTTTTGACCATTTTTCACCCAATTTTCCCCATTTTCTCCCTCCCAGTCCCTCCAGGTCCCTCCCAGTCCCTCCCAGTCCAAACCAGTACCCCCAGTCCAAACCAGTCCAAACCAGTACAACCAGTAACCCCAAACCCCCATTTCCCCAATTTTAACCCGTTCTCCTCCATTTTTACCCCAATTTTCACCCAATTTTCCCATTTTTCCACCATTTCCCCCCATTTCTCCCCCTCCCAGTCCCTCCCAGTACAAACCAGTAACCCCCAGTCCCAAACCAGTCCCAAACCAGTACAAACCAGTAACCCCAAACCCCCATTTCCCCATTTTTAACCCTTTCTTCCCCATATTTCCCCCATTTTCCCCCAATTTTCCCCATTTTTCCCCATTTTTTCCCCATTTTCCCCCCTCCCAGTCCCTCCCAATCCCTCCCAGTCCAAACCAGTAACCCCCAGTCCAAACCAGTCCAAACCAGTACAAACCAGTAACCCCCAATCCATTTTTAACCCTTTCTCCTCCATTGTTTCCCCATTTTTTTGCCCATTTTTCACCCGTTTTCCCCCATTTTCCCCGATTTCTCCCCCTCCCAGTCCCTCCCAGTCCAAACCAGTAACCCCCAGTCCCAAACCAGTCCCAAACCAGTACAAACCAGTAACCCCAAACCCCCATTTCCCCATTTTTAACCCTTTCTTCCCCATATTTCCCCATTTTCCCACCGATTTTCCCCATTTTTTCACCATTTTTCCACCGATTTTCCCCATTTTTTCACCATTTCTCCCCTCCCAGTCCCTCCCAGTCCAAACCAGTACCAACCAGTGGTGACCACGCCGGCGAACACCCAGCACTGGCCGTAGCGCACGGGGGCGCCGGTGCCGTGGAAGCTGCGCAGGATGGCCACGGAGCCGGCCCAGGCCGAGGGGTTGGTGCCCTGCGAGTAATCCCCGGTCCAGTTCCCCACCAGCACCCCGTTGTCATCCAGGGAGTTCACCTGGCAGCACCAAAATTCCGGATTTTTGGCGTTTTTCCCCCAAAAATTTGGGAGTTTTGGGGAAAAATCCGGAAATTTTGGGGAATTTTGGCGAAAAACGCAAAAAATTCGGTGGAGGTTCCTGCTGGAGGTTCACGGGAAGGTTGGAAATTGGTAAAAATGTTGCTGGGGGAATGTGGAAATCTTGGAAATCCTAAAAATCTCCCCAAAAAAATCGCCCCAAAAAATTAAAAAAAAAATCCCAGAAAATTCTGCCCCAAAATTGGGGAAATTCCGCCTGGAAATGATGAAATTTTTATGCCAAAAGGCTGAAAATTCCCAGCAAACCTTGGTCTTAAAAATGCCAGAATGGTGATTTTTTTGGAAAGTTAAAATTCTCAAAATTCCCATAAAAATTACCCAAAAATTTGGACCCAAAAATGAAAAAATTCCGGAAAAAATGCTGAATTTTGCGGCCAAAAGCGCTGGAAATTTTCACCCCAAACGTCCTGAAATGCACCCAAAAAATTCTGGAAATTCCTGAAAATATTCCTGGGGAAAAGTTGAAATCCTGAAAATCCCAAAAATTCAAAAAACCCCCAAAAACCCAAAAAAATTCCCAAAAAATTCTGCCCAAAATTGGGAAAATTCCCACCAAAAATTCCAAAATTCCTGAAATATTCCTGGGAAAAGATGAAAATCCCAAAAATTTGGAATTTCCCCAAAAATCCTGAAGATTTTTTGCTCAAAAATTCCAAAAATTTCTGCCCCAAAATCCCAAAATTTCCGGACGGAAATGTTGGAAATTCCCACCAAAACTCCGCCCTAAAGATTCTCAAATTCCTGAAAATATTCTTGGGAAAATGTTGAAATCCCAAAAATTCCAAAAATTCCCAAAAAATCCCAAAATTCCTGGAAAGTTTTGCCTCAAAATCCCCAAATTTCAGCCCAAAAATTCAGATTTTTTCCCCCAAAATGTCCAAAAATTCCCACCAAAACTCCGCCCTAAAGATCTCAAAATTGACAAAATTATTCCTGGGAAAACGTCGAAATTCCCCAAATCCTGAAAATCTCAAAAATTCCTGAAAAATTCCCCAAAAATCCACAAAAAAATCCTCAAAGAAATCGCAAAAAATATTTTTAAAATCCCCCAAAAATTCCTAAAAAATCCTCAAAAATCATCCCAAAATCCTGAAGAATTCCCCCCAAAAAATACAAAAATTCCCCCCCAAAAAATGACTTAAAAATCCCCCAAATTTTTGCCCAAAATTGGGAAAATTTCAGCCCCAAACTCTCAGATTTCACCCAAAATTCCCCCCAAAATCCCCCAAATTTCCCCCAAATTCCCCCAAAATTCCCAAATTTCCCCCAAATTCCACAAAATTTGCCCAAATTCCCAAACTATCTCCCCAAAATGCCCCAAAATTCCCCCTAAAAATCCCAAAATTCCTCCAAATTTCCCCAAAATTCCCAAATTTCCCCCCAAATTCCCAAATTTTTCCCAAATTCGCCCAAATTTTCCCCAAATTCCCCAAATTTCTCCATTTCCCCCAAAAATTCCTTCCCTAAAATCCCCAAAATTTCCGGATTGTCTTCCAAAATTCCCCCTCAAAATCCCCAAATTCCTTCCAAATCTCCCAAAATTCCCTGAAAATTCCCAAATTCCCCCAAATTCCCCCAAATTTTCCCAATTTTTCCCAAATTCCCCCAAATCTCCCCAAAAATTCCTCCCAAATTTCCCCCAAATCTCCGGATTTCCCCCCAAAAATTTCCCCTCAAAATCCCCAAATTCCCCCAAAATCCCCCAAATTCCCCCAAAATGCCCCAAATCTCCCCCAAATTTCCCCAAAATCCCCTAAATTTCACCAAAATTCCCCAAATTCCCCCAAGTTTCCCCAAATTCCCCCAAATTTTCCCCAAATCCCCCAAATCTCCCCAAAAATTCCTCCCAAATTTCCCCAAAATCTCCGGATTTCCCCCAAAAATTCCCCCTTAAAATCCCCAAATCCCCCCAAAATCCCCCCAAAATCCCCCAAATTTCCCCGAATTTCCCCAAATTTTCCCAATTTTCCCCCAAATTTTCCCCAAATCTCCCCAAAAATTCCCCCAAAATCTCTGGATTTCCCCCCAAAAATTCCCCTTAAAATCCCCAAAATTTCTCCCAAAAATCTCCCCAAATCCCCCCAAATCCTCCCAAAATTTCGCAAATTTTCCCAAATTCCCCCAAATTCCCCCCAAATTTTCCCCAAATTCCCCCAAATCTCCCCAAAAACTCCTCCCAAATTTCCCCAAAATCTCCGGATTTTCCCCAAAAATTCCCCCTCAAAATCCCCCCAAAATCCCCAAATTTCCCCAAACTGCCCCAAATTTTCCCAAATTCCCCTAAATTTTCCCCGATTTTTCCCCAAATTTCCCGAATTCCCCCAAATTTCCCCCAAATCTCCAGATTTTCCCCCAAAAATTCCCCCTTAAAATCCCCAAATTCCCCCAAAATCTCCCAAATTTCCCCAAAATGCCCCAAATCTCCCCCAAATTTTCCCAAATTCCCCTAAATTTCACCAAAATTCCCCAAATTC
>NW_026776005.1:0-52455 GCF_027477595.1 Haemorhous mexicanus
CAAATCCCAGATTCCCGAAAAAACAAATCCCAAAATCCCAAAATTATCCAAAATCCCCAAATCCTCAAAATCCTCAAAATCCGGAAATCTCCAAATCCCCAAATTTCAAAATCCCAAAAATGCCCCAAATACCAAATCCTGAAAATCCCCAAAATCCCAAATCCCCAAATTTCATAATCCTCAAATCCCCAAATCCCCAAAATTCCAAAATCCCAAATTCCCCAAATCCCCAAAATCTCCAAAATCCCCAAAATCTCCCAAATTCCCCCAAATCCCAAATCTCCAAAATCCCCAAATCCCAAATTCCCCAAATCCCCAAAATCTGAAATCCCCAAATCCCCAAAATCCCCAAAATCCCCCAAATCCCAAATCTCCAAAATCCCCAAATTTCAAAATCCCAAATTCCCCAAATCCCCAAAACTCCCAAATCCCAAAATTCCCCAAATCCCCAAATTTCCTAAATCCCCAAATTTCAAAATCCCAAATCCCCAAATCCCCAAAATCTCAAAATCCCCCAAAATCCCCAAAATCCCCCAAAATCCCCAAAATCCCCCAAAATCCCCAAAATCCCCCAAAATCTCCAAAATCCCCAAATTTCCAAAATCCCAACTTCCGGAAATCCCCAAAACTCCCAAAATCCCGAAATTCCCCAAATCCCCAAATTTCCAAAATCCCCAATCCCGCCCCTCCCCCACCGCCGCCCCTTCCCCGCCCCGCCCCAAAATCCCCAAATTCCCCCAAATTCCCCCAAAATCCCCAAATTCCCCCAAACCCCGCCCCTCCCCTCCCCCCACGCGGCCCCGCCCCGATTTTTTCCCAAATTTTCTCCCCCCTTAAAAAAAACCCCCAAAAACCCCAAAAACCCGGGAATTCGGGGGTGGGGGGAGGGGGCGCTGGGGGTGGGGGGGGGGGAGGGGCGGGGTGGGGGGTCGCGCCCCTCCCCCCCCTCCCCCCCCCCCCCCCAAAACTCACCTTGACCTCCGCGGGGGGAGGGGCGGCCTCGTGCAGCTCCATGGCCCTGGGTTGAGGGGTGGGGGAGGGGCGGGGGGAGGGGTCAGAGGTCACGGGGCGACCCCTCCCCCCCCTCCCCCCTCCCCCCCCCCTCCCCCTCTCCCCCTCCCCCACCCCCTCCCCTCCCCCCACCCGGGGTCGGAACCTGCGGCCACCTTGAGGCGCCCTCTGAGAGCGGCCCCTCCCCCACCCTGGCCCCGCCCCCCACCCACGGGCCCCTCCCCCCACCCCACACCCACCGCCCCTCCCCCACCCCGGCCCCTCCCCCCGCTTCCCACGGGGTGGGGGAGGGGCGCGGCCCCGAAATAGCCCCGGGGGGGGGAGGGGGGAGGGGAGCCCCGCCCACTGCCCCTCCCCCCACCCGCGGCTCCTTAATTAGCGCAATTAACTCCGCCCCCCGCTCCTCATTAACTCCTGAAAAGTTTTAATCGATTTCGTTCTTAATGAGCTTTTGTCTTAACTAACTTCGTCCCACTCTTAATTAACTCTTCAAAAGTTTTAATTAAGTTTTTTCCCAGCCTTAAGGAACTTCGGAAAACTTTTAATTAACTTCGTTCTTAATGAGCTCTAGTCCAACTGTTAATTAGCTTCGTTCCGCTCTTAATTAACAGCTAAAAAACTTTTAATTACGTTTTTTCACCCTTAACGAACTTTGAAAAATTTTTAATTAACTTCGTTCTTAATGAACTTTTGTCTTAATTAACTTCATCCCACTCTTAATTAACTTTCAAGCAGCCGTTAATTAGCTCCGGTCCGCTCTTAATTAGCTTCTGTCTGATTTTTAATTAACTTCGTCCCGCCCTTAACGAACTTGTGTCCTTTAATTAACGAACTTGGTCCTTAATGAATTTTCAAACAGTTTTTAATTAACTCATCCCACTCTTAATTAGCTCGAACCGCCTTTAATTAACTCCACTCGACTCTTAACGAACTTTCAAACCGCTTTTAATCAGCTTGGCTTTAACGAGCTGTAATTAATCACCGCTTCTCGCGCTCATTAACCGTCGGACGAGGCCACGCCCCCCCCCCTTAATCACTCCTTAATTAATTAACTGGCCAGCAGAGGGGGGAGGGGCGCCCTGGAATGTGAACGAGCTGGAATGGTTGGTTAATTAATCCATTAATTATTCATTATTTCATTAATTAATCCATTAACGAGCAGCGCTAAGGGGGACGGAGTCAGGGATTGGCTAATTAGCCTCTGATCATCGATTAATTGATTAATCCTCTGGGGTTAATTAGCCCCCTGGAAGCAGCAGCCTATCAAGCAGGATAATTAATTGGCCTTCGCTAATTAACCGCAGGCACCGTCGGCATTGATTGGTTGGTTAATTAACGGCAATGATTAGCCCTAGATTAATTAATCCGGGGGATAATTAAGCATTAATAATTAGCTGGGGGGGCTGATCAGACCTGAATAAATTATCAGCCCGGCCTAACTAATCATTAATTACCCCGATTAATTAATTGAGGGGCTGTTGAGCCTGGAATAATTAATTGCAGCAGCTAATTAACTGTGACAGCACTAATGAACTCGGAGCACGTAACTGGGTGGGCTAATTAATCCGGGGTAATTAAGGAATGGGGATTAATTAGCCCGGAATGGTTATTAATGAGTAATTAACAGAATGAGGCTAACGAACCTGGAAGGGCGACCGGAGGGAATTAATTAGCCCGGGGTAATTAATCACTGGGGTCCATAATTAACCCTGAGAGGTCACCGCTCGTTAATGGCCGCTAATTAATGTGGGGGGACGGACACAGAGCTAATTATTAATTAATTAATTAGCGACACGGAATTAAGGCAGAATCCGGAGGGGACAAGACGGAATTAATGAGTGGGGATTAATTAATGACACGGAATTAATGGCCTGGAATTAATTGATGACTCCTAATTAATGACTTGGCATTAACGACTCGGAATAATTAATGACCCAGGATTAACGACATGGAAATTAATGAGTCGGAATTGATTAATGACACGGAATTAATTAACGACACGGCATTAATGACACAGAATTAATTAATGATGCAAGATTAATGACACAGAATTAATTAATGATGCAAGATTAATGACACAGAATTAATTGATGGCTCTGAATTAATGACACAGAATTAATTAACGACACAGAATTAATTAACGACACAGAATTAATTAATGATGCAAGATTAATGACACAGAATTAATTAATGATGCAGGATCAATGACACAGAATTAATTGATGGCTCTGAATTAATGACACACAATTAATTAACGATGCGGGATTAATGACACGCAATTAATTAATGACGCGGCATTAATGACATGCAAATTATTAATGATGTGGGATTAATGACACAGAATTGATGACAAGGAATTAAATAATGAGGCGGGACTAATTAACGACACGGAATTAATTAACGACACGGCACAGGACTAATTAACGACACAGGACTAATTAACGACATGGAATTAATTAACGACACAGGACTAATTAATGACACGGAATTAATTAATGACAAGGCACTAATGACACGGAATTATTTAACGGCACAGGACTAATTAACGACACAGGATTAATTAATGACACGGAATTAATTAACGGCACAGGACTAATTAACGACCCAGAATTAATTAACGACACAGGACTAATTGACAACACGGAATTAATTAATGACAAGGCACTAATGACACGGGACTAATTAACGGCACGGGACTAATTAAGGGCCCGGGACTAATTAACGACCCGGAATTGGGCGGATTCCCACGAAATTAAGGCAAAGCCCGGCTCGGGGTTAATTAACGACCCGGGGCTAATTAACGACCAGGGACTGATGACGTCACGGGGGGATTTCCCGGGGATTTCGGGAGGGATTTTTGGCGGGAATTCCCGAGGGATTTCCAGAAAATTCCCGCGGGATTCCTGAGGGGTTCTGTGGGAATTCCCCGGGAATGTTCTGGGGGGATTTCCGGGAATTTTGGGGGGATTCCCCAGGGGATTTTTATTTTTTTTTTTAATTCCCTGGGGATTCCCAGAGGGATTTCCCAGAGGGATTTCCCGGGGGATTCCCGAAGGATTTTGTGGGAATTCCCAGGGAATTTTCTGGGGGATTTCCAGGTGATTCCCGGGGGATTTTTGGGGATTCCCGGGGGAATTTTTGGGGGGGATTCCCGGGGGATTCCCGGGGAATTTCCAGAAAATTCCCGGGGGGATTCCCGGGGGGTTTCCAGAACATTCCCAGGGGATTTTTTGGGGATTCCCGGGGGATTCCCGGGGGGCTTCCCGGGGGGATTCCCAGGGGATTCCCAGGGGGGTTTCCAGAACATTCCCGGGGGGATTCCCAGGGGGTTTCCCGGGGGGGTTCCCGGGGAATTTCCAGAACATTCCCATGGGATTTCCCGGGGGATTCCCAAGGGATTTCCGGGGGGATTTCCCGGGGGGATTTCCCGGGGATTCCCCCCGGCCCAAGGCACCGCCCCCGACTCGCGGGGGGGGGACAAGGCACAACCAGCGACGTCACCTCCCCCCCCCACCCCACCCCCACCGCGACATGACGTCACCCCCCCGCCCCCAAGCGACGCCGTCACCCCGACGAGGACGTCGCCCCGCCCGCCGTGACGTCACGGGGGGCGTGGTCGATCTGGGCCAGCCGCGGGGCCAGCGCGGCCAGCAGCACGCGCAGGTGCCCCGCCCCCACCTGGGCGGCCGCCAGCACCTCCTCGTGCCCCGCCTCGGGCCCCGCCCCGCCCGCCGTGACGTCACGGCTGTCGTCATCCTCGTCGTCGCTCTCGGCGGGGGCGGAGTTGGTGATGAGTGACAGCCCCAGCACGCGCAGGCCCAGGTGACGCGCGGCCGCCGCCTCCGACACCGTGCTCATACCTGGGGGGGGCGGGGCAAAAACGGGGTGGGGGCGGGCTCGGGCACACCTGGGGACACACCTGGGGACAGCTGGGGACACACCCAAACACACCTGGGCACACCTGGGCACACCTGGGGACACACCTGGGCACACCTGGGGACAGCTGGGGACAGACCCAAACACACCTGGGGATACCTGGGCACACCTGGGGACAGTTGGGGATACCTGGGGACACCTGGGCACACCTGGGCACACCTGGGGACAGCTGGGGACACACCTGGGCACACCTGGGGATACCTGGGCACACCTAAATACACCTGGGCACACCTGGGGATACCTGGGCACACCTGGGGACACACCTGGGCACACCTGGGGACAGCTGGGGATACCTGGGGACACCTGGGGACAGCTGGGGATACCTGGGCACACCTGGGGATACCTGGGGACACACCTAAACACACCTGGACACACCTGGGGACAGCTGGGGATACCTGGGGACACAACTAAATACACCTGGGCACACCTGGGGATACCTGGGCACACCTGGGGACAGCTGGGTACACCTGGCACACCTGGGGACACACCTAAACATACCTGGGCACTCCTGGAGACAGCTGGGGACACACCTAAACACACCTGGGCAGACCTGGACACACCTGGGCACATCTAAACACGGCTGGGCACACCTGGAGACAGCTGGGGACACACCTAAACACACCTGGGCAGACCTAAACACACCTGGACACACCTGGGCACACCTAAACACGGCTGGGCACACCTGGGGACAGCTGGAGATACCTGGGGACGCACCTAAACACACCTGGGGACACCTGGGCACACACCTGTGCACACACCTGGGCTGGGACCGTGCCTGCACTTGGGTCTCTTTTAGGGCGGGGCTTGGGCCCGTCCCGCTGCCCTTTTTGGGCCTCCCCTCCCCCCCAGCCCCCTCCTCACCGACGGCGTCGGCGCCCACCCTGCGCAGGTAGCGGCACTCGGCGGGGGTCTCGTAGCTGGGCCCGCCCACGCCCACGTAGACCCCCGAGCGCGCCCGCAGCTCCCGGGGGGCCAGCGCCAGCGCCAGGCGCCGCAGGGCGGGGTCGTAGGCGGCCGTCATCGAGGGGAACCGCGGCCCGAACCTGCGGCACGACCGGGGACTGTGACCCCAAAAGGGCCCTTCCAACCCAAAACGGGCATTCCTAACCCCAAAAGGGCCCTTCTAACCCCAAAAGGACCCTTCTAACCCAAAACGGGCATTCCTAACCCCAAAGGGCCCTTCTAACCCAAAACGGGCTTTTTTAACCCCAAATTGGGCATTCCTAACCCCAAAGGGCCCTTCTAACCCAAAACGGGCATTCCTAACCCCAAAAGGGCCCTTGTAACCCCAAATGGGCATTCCTAACCCCAAAATGGCCCTTCTAACCCAAAACGGGCTTTTTTAACCCCAAAAGGGCCCTTCCAAACCAAAACGGGCTATTTTAACCCCAAAACAGCCCTTTTTAACCCCAACATGGCCCCTTTAACCCCAAAACGGCCATTCCTAACCCCAAAATGGTCCTTCTAACCCAAAATGGGCTTTTTTAACCCCAAAATGGGCATTCCTAACCCCAAAAGGGCCCTTCTAACCCAAAATGGGCTTTTTTAACCCCAAAAGGGCCCTTCTAACCCAAAACGGGCATTCCTAACCCCAAAAGGGCCCTTCTAACCCCAAAATGGGCTTTTTTAACCCCAAAAGGGCCCTTCTAACCCAAAATGGGCTTTTTTAACCCCAAAATGGGCATTCCTAACCCCAAAATGGGCATTCCTAACCCCAAAAGGGCCCTTCTAACCCAAAACGGGCTTTTTTAACCCCAAAAGGGCCCTTCTAACCCAAAATGGGCATTCCTGACCCCAAAATGGCCCTTCTAACCCCAAATGGGCTTTTTAACCCCAAAATGGCCCTTCTAACCCCAAAAGGGCCCTTCCAACCCAAAACGGGCTTTTTTAACCCCAAAATGGGCATTCCTAACCCCAAAATGGCCCTTCTAACCCAAAATGGCCATTCTAACCCCAAAAGGGCCCTTCTAACCCAAAATGGGCATTCCTAACCCCAAAACGGGCTTTTTAACCCAACATGGCCATTTCTAACCCCAAAAGGGCCCTTCTAACCCCAAAACAGGCTTTTTTAACCTCAAAATTGGCCCTTCTAACCCCAAAACGGCCCTTTTTACCCAAAACGGCCCTTTTTAACCCCAAAACGGCCATTCCTAACCCCAAAATGGCCATTTCTAACCCCAAAATGGCCCTTCTAAACCCAAAACAGCCCTTCTAACCCCAAATGGGCATTCCTAACCCCAAAATGGCCCTTTTTAACACCAACATGGTCCTTTTAACCCCAAAATGGCCCTTCTAACCCCCAAACGGCCCTTTTTAACCCCAAAATGGCCCTTCTAACCCCAAAAGGGCCTTTTTTACCCCAAAATGGCCCTTTTTAACCCCAAAACGGGCTTTTTAACCCAAAACGGTTCTTTTCACCCCAAAACGGCCCTTTTTGACCCCAAAATGACCCTTTCTAACCCTAAAACGGCCCTTCTAACCCCAAATCCCCTTTTTCACCCCAAATCCCTTTTTTACCCCAAATCCCATTTTTCACCCCAAATCCCCTTTTTTACCCCAAATCCCTTTTTCACCCCAAATCCCCTTTTTTCCCCCAAACCCCTTTTTACCCCAAATCCCTTTTTTACCCCAAATCCCTTTTTTTACCCCCAAATCCCCTTTTTCCCCCCAAACCCCCTTTTCCCCCCCCCAATCCCCCTTTTCCCCCCCACCCCCTTTTTCCCAAATCCGCCCTTTTTCCCCCCGAATCGCCGGCCCCGCCCACCTGTCGTCGTTGGGCCCCACCAGGGGCGAGCGCCCGGCCAGGCCGGGCAGGTCGATGTGGTCGCGGATGACCAGCAGGTGACCCGGGCCCAGCCCCGGGCGCAGCGAGCCCGCGGCGTTGGTCAGCACCAGCGTGTGCACCCCCAGCAGGGCCAGCGTCCGCACCGGGATCACCACCTGGGCAGGGGTCAGTCCGGGGTCACGCTGGGGTCACGCTGGGGTCAGTCTGGGGTCAGTCTGGGGTCAGTCTGGGGTCAGCCTGGGGTCAGTCTGGGGTCAGTCTGGGGTCACTCTGGGGTCAGCACCAGCGTGTGCACCCCCAGCAGGGCCAGCGTCCGCACCGGGATCACCACCTGGGCAGGGGTCAGTCCGGGGTCAGTCCGGGGTCACTCTGGGGTCAGTCTGGGGTCACTCTGGGGTCACTCTGGGGTCAGTCTGGGGGCAGCACCAGCGTGTGCACCCCCAGCAGGGCCAGCGTCCGCACCGGGATCACCACCTGGGCAGGGGTCAGTTCGGGGTCAGCCTGGGGTCACTCTGGGGTCAGTCTGGGGTCAGTCTGGGGTCAGTCTGGGGTCAGTCCGGGGTCACTCTGGGGTCAGTCTGGGGTCAGTCTGGGGTCAGTCTGGGGTCAGTCTGGGGTCAGACTGGGGTCACTCTGGGGTCAGTCTGGGGTCACTCTGGGGTCAGTCCGGGGTCACGCTGGGGTCACGCTGGGGTCACTCTGGGGTCACGCTGGGGTCAGACTGGGGTCACTCTGGGGTCACTCTGGGGGCAGCACCAGCGTGTGCACCCCCAGCAGGGCCAGCGTCCGCACCGGGATCACCACCTGGGGAGGGGTCACGCTGGGGTCAGCCTGGGGTCAGTCTGGGGTCACTCTGGGGTCAGTCTGGGGTCACTCTGGGGTCAGTCTGGGGTCACTCTGGGGTCACTCTGGGGTCAGTCTGGGGTCAGCACCAGCGTGTGCACCCCCAGCAGGGCCAGCGTCCGCACCGGGATCACCACCTGGGCAGGGGTCAGTCCGGGGTCAGTCTGGGGTCACTCTGGGGTCAGCCTGGGGTCACTCTGGGGTCACTCTGGGGTCACTCTGGGGTCAGCACCAGCGTGTGCACCCCCAGCAGGGCCAGCGTCCGCACCGGGATCACCACCTGGGCAGGGGTCACGCTGGGGTCAGTCTGGGGTCAGTCTGGGGTCAGCCTGGGGTCAGTCTGGGGTCACTCTGGGGTCAGCACCAGCGTGTGCACCCCCAGCAGGGCCAGCGTCCGCACCGGGATCACCACCTGGGCAGGGGTCAGTCCGGGGTCAGCCTGGGGTCAGACTGGGGTCAGTCTGGGGTCAGTCTGGGGTCACTCTGGGGTCACTCTGGGGTCAGCACCAGCGTGTGCACCCCCAGCAGGGCCAGCGTCCGCACCGGGATCACCACCTGGGGAGGGGTCGGTGGGTGACCAGTGAGTGACCGGAGTGACCAGGGGGTGACCAGCACCAGGGTGTGGTCAGTGGGCGTGGTCAGTGAGTGGTCATTGGGTGTGGTCAGTCTGTGGCCATTGGGTGTGGTCGCTCTGTAGTCATTGGGTGTGGTCACTCTGTAGTCATTGGGTGTGGTCAGTGGGCGTGGTCAGTGAGTGGTCATTGGGTGTGGTCAGTCTGTGGCCATTGGGTGTGGTCACTCTGTAGTCATTGGGTGTGGTCAGTGGGCGTGGTCAGTGAGTGGTCATTGGGTGTGGTCACGGCATGCTCAGCACCAGGGTGTGGTCAGTGAGTGGTCAGTGGGTGTGGTCAGTCTGTGGTCATTGGGCGTGGTCAGTCTGTGGTCAGTGGGTGTGGTCAGTGAGTGGTCATTGGGTGTGGTCAGTGAGTGGTCATTGGGTGTGGTCACTGCATGCTCAGCACCAGGGCGTGGTCAGTGAGTGGTGATTGGGCGTGGTCAGTCTGTGGTCATTGGGCGTGGTCAGTCTGTGGTCATTGGGCGTGGTCAGTGGGCGTGGTCAGTCTGTGGTCAGTGGGTGTGGTCACTCTGTGGTCATTGGGCATGGTCATTAGAAAGGTTAAGAGGCTATGGGCGTGGCCAGGGGGCGTGGCTAAAGGAGGAGGGTGGGGCAGAGGGGCCTGGCCTGTGGAGGGGGCTGGGCAAGGTGGTGTGTCCCCAGGTGTGGGCGTGTCCCCAGGTGTGGGCATGTCCCCAGGTGTGGGCGTGTCCCCAGGTGTGTCCCCAGGTGTGGGCGTGTCCCTCACTCACCTGGCTGGAGGTGTAGCCCTCGTACAGGTGGAACCGGCCCTGCAGGACGGCGCAGGGGGCGGAGCCAAGGCGCCCCACGACCAATCGCCCGGCGTGGCCCGGCACTGGGGGCGGGGCCAGGGGTCACCACGCACCCCTGGGCCCCAGGTGACCTCCGGGCCCCCCAAAACCCCCAAAAGAGCCCAAACCAGCCCAAAAATCCCCAAAATCGGCCAAAATCCCCCCAGAGAGCCCCAAACCAGCCCAAAAATCCCCAAAATCGCCCAAAATCCCTGCAGAGAGCCCCAAACCAGCCCAAAAATCCCCAAAATCGGCCAAAATCCCCCCAGAGAGCCCCAAACCAGCCCAAAAATCCCCAAAATCCCCCAGATACAACCAAAATCCCCGAAATCAGCCCCAAAATGCCCAAACTTTCTCAAAGCCCCAAAATCTGCCAAAATCCCCCCAAAAACCCCCAAAACCACCACGAACCACTTCCTCCCAGTCCCTCCCAGTCCGTCCCAGTTCCCCCAGTCCCCCCAGTCCCTCCCAGTCCCTCCCAGTTACCGGTGCTGCGCGGGAAGTGCGGTATGTCGCGATAGTCGAAGCTCTGCCCCTCCTGCGCTCCCAGTGCTCCCAGTGCTCCCAGTAACCCCCAATTCCCAGTCCCCCCAGTCCCCCCAGTCCCTCCCAGTCCCTCCCAGTCTGTCCCAGTTACCGGTGCGGCGCGGGAAGTGCGGTATGTCGCGATACTCGAAGCTCTGCGCCTCCTGCAGCTCCCAGTGCTCCCAGTGCTCCCAGTACCCCCAATTCCCAGTTCCCCCAGTTCCCCCCAGTCCCCCCCAGTCCCTCCCAGTCTGTCCCAGTCCCTCCCAGTTACCGGTGCTGCGCGGGAAGTGCGGTATGTCGCGATAGTCGAAGCTCTGCGCCTCCTGCAGCTCCCAGTGCTCCCAGTGCTCCCAGTGCTCCCAGTAACCCCCAATTCCCAGTTCCCCCAGTCCCTCCCAGTCCCCCCCAGTCCCTCCCAGTCCCTCCCAGTTACCGGTGCTGCGCGGGAAGTGCGGTATGTCGCGATAGTCGAAGCTCTGCGCCTCCTGCAGCTCCTGGGCCAGCGCCCCCAGCCCCGAGCCGCACACCAGCGCCACCCGCGGCAGCTCCCGGAACTGCGCCCGCAGCCAGCGCGCGGCCTCGGCGCACGCCTCGTAACTGGGGGGGGGAGGGGACACCAGTATGGACCAGTATAAACCAGTATGGACCAGTATGGACCACTTTGGACCAGTATGGAGCAGTATGGACCGGTATGGAGCAGTATGGACCAGTACAGACCAGTACGGACTGGTATAGGCCTCGTAACTGGGGGGGAGGGGACACCAGTATGGACCAGTTTGGACCAGTATGGACCGGCTTGGACCAGTATGGACCGGTTTGGACCAGTATGGACCAGTATGGACCAGTACAAACTGGTTTGGAGCAGTACAGGACAGTACGGATTGGTATAGGCCTCGCAACTGGGGGAGAGGGGACACCAGTACGGACCAGTATAAACCAGTATGGACCAGTTTGGACCGGTATGGACCGGTATGGGCCGGCATGGACCAGTCTGGACCAGTTTGGCACCAGTATGGACCAGGCTGACCCCGGGATGACCCAGAGTGACCCCCTGACCCCTGGGATGACCCCAGGATGACCCCAGGACCCCCAGACTCACCCAAGAATAACTCCAGGACCCCCAGAATGACCCCAAGATGACCCCAAGACCGCTGGGATGACCCTAAGATGACCCTGGGCTGACCCCAGGACCCCCAGGATGACCCCAAGACCCCCGGGCTGACCCTGGGCTGACCCCAAGACTCCCAGGATGACCCCAGGATGACCCAAGGACCCCCCGGATGACCCCAGGACCCCCGGGATGACCCCAGGACCCCCAAAACTGACCCCAAGATGACCCCAAGACCCCCGGGATGACCCCAGGACCCCCAGGCTGACCCCATGACCCTCGGGATGACCCTGGGATGACCCCAGGAGCACCCAAAAGGACCCCCATCCCCCCCACACCCCCGCCATCCCGACCTTGACCCTCGCCCGCAGCCCGGGCCCGGGGCCAGGCGGACTTTGGGCCCGGCCGGGCTCAGCCCCGCCCCCAAACGCCCCCCAAACCCCCCAAATTCCCCCCAAAACCCCGCCCCGCCCCCTCCCCTCATTACCATTTTTTGGGGAGGGGGCTAGAGCCCCCCCAAGGCCACGCCCCCCCGCCGCTGATTGGCCGCGCAGGAGCCGCGAGACCCCCGGGCCGCGATGCCATTGGATGATCCCACGGGCCCGCCATCCCCCCAATCCCCTCCCAGCCCCGAAAAGGCCCAAAAAGCCCCGAAATCGCCCCAAAATCGCCGCCGGGCCCCCCCCTCACCTCCCGTCCATCGCGGCCGCGTCTGCGCCGGGCGGCCCCGCCCCGCCCCTTATATGGCGCTGCCTATGACGTCACGGGCGCGGCCCCCACGCCTCGGCCAATCGCTGGCCGCGGCTGCGTCGCCATGGCGACGGCCGGGAGACGGGCGGTGGGAGCCGCGGGGCGGTGGCCAATCAGCGCGCGGCGGGGGGGCGAGCGGCCAATGGGAGCGCGGGGCGGTCGGGACGGTGCCGGGAACAGAAGCTGAATGGGGAGAAGTCACGTGAGGGCGGCGGCCAATGGGAGCGCGGGGAGGGGACCCGGAAGAGCGGCGGCGCGGGCGTTGCCACGGCAACGCCGGATGAAGGGCGGAGGGGGTGTCACGTGATCCAGGAGAAGCCAATGGGAGCGCGCGGGGCGGCAAGGCGGAAGGTCACGTGAGGCGGGGAGGCCAATGGGAGCATGGACGGGCGGGGGCCGCCCCCGCGTGACAGCGGCGGGCCAATCGGGCGCGGGGGGGCGTGGCCGTGGCGCTGTCATGGCGGACGGGGAGCGATCGCCGCTGCTGCCGCCCGAGGCGGGGCCGGGCCCGGGCGGGGCCGGGGCCGCCGGTGAGAGGGGGCGGAGCCGCGCGGGATGGGCGGGGTTTACCCGCGGGGCAGGGCCTGGGCGTTGCGCGAAAGCCGGAGGGGCGTGGCTTAGCGTGCTGAGGGGAGGGCGTGGCTTATGGGGGCGTGCCTTCTTCACTGACTCGCCGCTCCCCCATTGGCAGGTGGCGGTGGGACGGGTCCGGGCGAGGCCCCGCCCCCTTACTCGCCATTGGGCAGCCCCGAGGCACCGGGGGCGGGGCCTCCGGCGGTCACGTGCCGCGTGTGCCAGCGGCCAATCAGCGTCGAGGGGAAGACGCACCAGCACGTGGTGAAGTGCGGGGGGTGTGGCGAGGCCACGGTAAGGGGGCGTGGCCTGGAGGGGGCGTGGCATGGATGGGAAAGTAGAGTGGGCGAGGCATGAATGGGCGGGGCTTTTTGATGGGGCGTGGCCTGATGGGAGAGTTCGGGGCGGGGTTTGAGGTGGGTGTGGCAGGGATGGGCGGGGTTTGTGTGGGTGTATGGGGGTCAGGGGCGTGTCCCAGCTAAGGCCACACCCCCTGTGCGTTGGCAGCCAATCAGGACGGCCCCTGGCGGGAAGAAGTACGTGAGGTGTCCGTGCAACTGCCTGCTGGTGTGCCGGGCGTCGGCGCAGCGCATCGCCTGCCCCCGGCCGTACTGGTCAGACTGGGGGGGACTGGGAGGGACTGGGGGGGACTGGGAGGGACTGGGATCAGACTGGGAGGGACTGGGAGGTGTTAAAGGGGGACTGGGAGGGACTGGGATCAAACTGGGAGGGACTGGGAGGTGTTGAAGGGGGACTGGGAGGGACTGGGAGGGTGTCTGGTTTATACTGGGAGGGACTGGGAGGGGATTGGGTGGGACTGGGTTATGCTGGGAGGGGTGAAGCGGGGACTGGGACAGACTGGGAGGGACTGGGATCAAACTGGGAAGGACTGGGGGTGTCACTGTGCCATACTGGGAGCACTGGGGGTGTCACTGGTCCATACTGGGAGCACTGGGGGGGGGTCACTGTGCCATACTGGTCCATACTGGGAGCACTGGGGGGCTCACGGGTCCATACTGGGAGCACTGGGGAGTTCAGTGGTCCATACTGGGAGCACTGGGGGGGGGTCACTGGTCCATACTGGGAGCACTGGTGGGCTCACGGGTCCATACTGGTCCATACTGGGAGCACTGGGGGGCGTTCCCCGGCGGCCCCGCCCCCTCCCAGTGGCTCCCAGTCCGACCCAGTTCTCCCAGTAAGAGGATCATCAACCTGGGCCCGGTGCAGACGGGCGCGCCCAGCCCTGACCCCGCCCCCGGGGGCGTGCGCGTGGCCTGCGCCCACTGCGGGGGGCCCTTCCTGGTGAGCCACGCCCCCTTCCGGCCCCGCCCACCTCCTCCTGCCTGTCTGGCCACGCCCCTTCGTGACCAAGCCCCCTTCCCATCATTGGTCTCCGTAAAGCTCCTCCCCCTTCAAGCCCTACTCTTTAAAGCCCCTCCCACTTAAGCCCCGCCCTTCTAATCCCCTTCCCCTTTGAGCCCCACCCTTTTAATCCCCTCCCCTTTAAGCCCCACCCACTTAAGCCCCACCCTTTTAATCCCCTCCCCTTTGAGCCCCACCCTTTAAAGCCCCACCCACTTAAGCCCCACCCATTAAAACCCCTCCCACTCAAGCCCCACCCACTCAAGCCCCTCCCCTTCCAAGCTCCTCCCCCTTTAAGCCCCACCCTTTTAGCCCTGCCCCTTTACCGCTCCCTCCACCAGACTCCGCCCCTGAACCCCCAAGCCCCTCCCCGCTCCGGCCATGCCCCTTTCCAGCCCCACCCACACCACCACACCCCATTCAGCCCCGCCCCTACATGACCACGCCCCTTTCCCGCAGTGGGCGGAGCTCCCCGAGCGCTCATTGGCTCGCTGCCCGCACTGCCGCAAGGTGTAAGTCAGGCCCCGCCCCTTTTGCTGCGGCCACGCCCCCTCTGTGTGTGGGCGTGGTCACCCCCAGCCAGTCACGCTCCTCTGATGCTGACCACGCCCCCTTGGCCACGCCCAGGTCTGCGATTGGCCGGCGGTTCCCGCGGCGACGCTGCCTCTGCTGCCTATTGGCCGCTCTGCTGATGGGCGGGGCCGCAGCCGGCCTGGCGGTGAGGGGCGGGGCCTCAAGGGGCGGGGCCTAGGGAGGGCGGGGGGTGGAGTCTGACCGAGACAGGTTTAAAGGGGGCGGGGCTAAATGGGTGAAATGGGTGGGGCTTGAGGGGAGAGTCGGTTTAAGGGGTGGAGCTTAAGGGGGTGGGGCTTTAAAGGGTGGAGCTTAAAGGGGTGGCGCCTAAGTGGGTGGGGTTTTTAAGTGTGGGGTGAAGTGGGTGGGGCTGAAGTGGGTGGAGCTTGAAGGGGATGGACTTTAAAGGGTGGGGCTTCAAGGGGGAGGGACTTTAGAGGGTGGGGCTTACATGGGTGGAGCTTGAAGGGGGAGTGGCTGGGGTCTGGATGAGGTGGGAAAATGGGCGTGGCTTTAGGGGGGTGTGGCTCAGGTGCCTGAGGGACGTGGCTCTCCAAAGGGTGTGGCTTGATGGGTGGCACAAATGGGCGGGGCTTAAAGGACAGCGATGTAATGAATGGGAAGAGACCAGGGCGTGGTCGGGGGCGGGTTCAGATGGTGACCCCGCCCCCTGCCCCACCCAGGCCGGCACCTGGTGGGCGTGGCGCCGGGCGCGGTGGGTGCCGGCGGCGTGGGCGGTGCTGGGGGCGGGCGCGGGGGCGTGTCTGCTGCGGGCGGCCTATTGGGGCTGCGTGCGCGTCAGCCAGCCCCTCCCACCGCGCGCCTGACCACGCCCTCCCGTCTGGACACGCCCCCCGCGCCCGCACTGAGAGATCCCGCCCCGGTGGGACACGCCCCTTTCATCATGGGACACGCCCCTTCATCATGGGACACGCCTTGGCGTCACAGGACACGCCTGTGGGCGTGGCTATCTGTGATTACGTCACACGGCCACGCCCCATTTGCCATCGGACGATCCATCCCCTTTATTTTGCATGACCCCGCCCCCTCCCGCATGCCTCGGGCCCCGCCCACTTGTACATAAGCCCCGCCCCCCGTGTACAGTGCTATTTATTGGCCACGCCCACCAAGGGCGGGCCCCGTCTGTAAATAAACCCAAAATCGGCATTTTTCACCCCAAAATTCACCTTTATTAAAACACAGGGGGAGGGGAGGGGCCTAAGGGGCGGGGCCTAAGGGGCGGGAAGGTTTTTGGGGCAGTTTCAGGGGATTTTGTGTCCGAGCAGCGGCGGCAGCACCTGAGAGACCCAAATTTGGGAAAATTTGGGTAAATTTGGGTAAAAACGAGGGCGGGGCTCCATCTTGGGGCTGATGACGTCATCAGAATCCCAAATTTGGGCGATTTTGGGTAAATTTGGGTAAAAACGAGGGCGGGGCTCCATCTTGGGGCTGATGACGTCATCAGAATCACAAATTTGGGCGATTTTGGGTAAATTTGGGTAAAAACGAGGGCGGGGCTCCATCTTGGGGCTGATGACGTCATCAGAACCCTGTTTTAGGGACATGTTGGGGATTTTGGGTCAATTTGGGGACATTTTGGGTCGACACGTGATTAAAAGCAGCCGACGCCATCTTGGCTTTGATGACGTCATCACCACCGAGCTCCGAGACGTTTTGAGGCAATTTCAGCCAATTTTGGGTCGGTTTCGACCCAACCCAACCCAACCCACTGCAACTTCATTTATTCCAAGCTGATTTTGGGCCAAATTGAGCCAATTTTGGGCCAAAACACATCCAAGGCCACGCAACAGTCTGAAACTTGAAACTTGAGTGATTTAGAGCAAATTTTGGGGCAAATTGAGCCAGTTTTGGGCAAAAACCTATCCAAGTCCAGACAACAGTGTGAAACTCAAATTTTGAGCGATTTTGAGCCAAATTGAGCCAATTTTGGGCCAAAACACATCCAAGACCACACAACAGTGTGAAACTCGAATTTTGAGCGATTTTGAGCCGATTTTGGGCAAAATTGAGCCAATTTTGGACTAAAGCATATCCAAGGGGGGACAACAGTGTGAAACTCGAATTTTGCGCCATTTTGAGTGAATTTAAGCCCATTTTGGGCCAATTTTGGGCTAAACCATATCCAAGTCCAGACAACAGTGTGAAACTCAAATTTTGAGCGATTTTGAGCCAAATTGAGCCAATTTTGGGTCAAAACACATCCAAGACCACACAACAGTGTGAAACTCGAATTTTGAGCGATTTTGAGCCGATTTTGGGCAAAATTGAGCCAATTTTGGGCTAAACCATATCCAAGGGCGGACAGCTGTGTGAAACTCGAATTTTGAGACATTTTGAGCCAAACTGAGCTGATTTTGGGCAAAATTGAGCCAATTTTGGGCTAAAACATATCCAAAGGCGGAGAACTGCGTGAAACTCGACTTTTGAGCTATTTTGAGCAATTTTGAGTGAATTTAAGCCCATTTTGGGCCAATTTTGGGCCAAAACCTATCCAAGTCCAGACAACAGTCTGAAACTCAAATTTTGAGCGATTTTGAGCCGATTTTGGGCCAAATTGAGCCAATTTTGGGCTAAAACATATCCAAGACCACTCAACAGTCTGAAACTCGAACTTTAAGCGATTTTGAGTGGATTTTGGGCAAAATTGAGCCAGTTTTGGGCTAAAACATATCCAAGGGTGGAGAACTGCGTGAAACTCGAATTTTCAGTGATTTTGAGCCGATTTTGGGCAAAATTGAGCCAATTTTGGGCCTAATTGAGCCAATTTTGGGCCAAAACACATCCAAGACCACACAACAGTCTGAAACTCGAATTTTGAGCGATTTCGAGCTGATTTTGGGCTAAACCATATCTAAGGGCGGACAGCTGCGTGAAACTTGAATTTTAAGCGATTCTGAGCGAATTTCAGCCGATTTTGGGCCAAACTGAGCCAACTTTAAGCTAAAACACCGCAATTAAAACCCAACACCGCCCCAAACCCCAATTTTCACCCAACTTTGCCCCCAATCCCCCCCCTAGACGGCCAGCAGGGCGGTGACGGGGCAGTGGTCGCTGCCCTGCACGGCGCTGCGGATCTTGCAGTCGCACAGCGCCCCCAGCAGGCGCCGCGACACCACGGCGTAGTCCAGCCTCCAGCCCACGTTGCGCGCCCGCGCCCCGCCCAGGTAGGTCCAGAAGGTGAAGGCGCCCCGGGCCTCGGGGTACAGGTGCCGGAAGGAGTCGACGAAGCCGGCCTCCAGCAGGCGCGTGAAGCCCTCGCGCTCCTGCGGCGTGAAGCCGGCGCTGGCGCGGTTGGCGCGGGGGTGGCACAGGTCGATCTCGGCGTGGGCCACGTTGAGGTCGCCGCAGAGCAGGACGGGCTTGCGGGCGTCCAGGCCCTGCAGGAAGCGCAGGAAGGCGGCGTCGAAGCGCAGCCGCGGCTCCAGGCGCACCAGGCCCCGGCCGGCGTTGGGCACGTAGGCCGAGACCACGAAGAGCGAGGGGAACTCGGCCGTCACCACGCGGCCGTCCACGTCGTGCTCGGGGTCACCTGGGGGACAGGGAGAGCGTTGGGAGGGACTGGGGGGGACTGGGAGGGACTGGGAGGGGACTGGGAGCAACTGGGGGGGACTGGGAGGGGATTGGGAGGGACTGGGAGGGATTGGGGGGCACTGGGAGGGACTGGGAGGGGAACTCGGCCATCACCACGCGGCCGTCCACGTCGTGCTCGGGGTCACCTGGGGAGAGGGACAGCGTTGGGAGGGACTGGGGGGGACTGGGAGGGACTGGGAGGGACTGGGAGGGGGTTGGAACGGACTGGGAGGGGATTGGGAGGGACTGGGAGGGGGTTGGGAGGGACTGGGAGGGGAACTCGGCCGTCACCACGCGGCCGTCCACGTCGTGCTCGGGGTCACCTGGGGGACAGGGAGAGCGTTGGGAGGGGCTGGGAGGGGACTGGGAGGGGATTGGGGGGCACTGGGAGGGAATGGGAGGGACTGGGAGGGGAACTCGGCCGTCACCACGCGGCCGTCCACGTCATGCTCGGGGTCACCTGGGGACAGGGAGAGCGTTGGGAGGGGCTGGGGGGGACTGGGAGGGGACTGGGAGGGACTGGGGGGGAATGGGAGGGACTGGGAGGGGATTGGGGGGCACTGGGGGGGACTGGGAGGGACTGGAAGACAGCTGGAGTGGATTGGGAGGGACTGGGAGGAATTGAGGGGACTGGGAGGGGACTGGGGGGCACTGGGAGCGACTGGGGGGGACTGGGAGGGGGTTGGGAGGGACTGGGAGGGACTGGGAGAGAGCTGCAGTGGATTGGGAGGGACTGGGAGGGGAACTGGGAGGGGATTGGGAGGGACTGGGAGGGCCTGGGGGGAACTGGGATAGGATTGGGAGGGACTGGGAGAGAGCTGGAGTGGATTGGGAGGGACTGGGAGGGGATTAGGGGGCACTGGGAGCGACTGGGGGGGACTGGGAGGGGATTGGGAGAGAGCTGCTGTGGATTGGGAGGGACTGGGAGGGATTTCAGGGTGATTTGGGGCAGTTTGGTGTGGTTTCAGAGCAGTTTGGTGTGATTTCAGGTCCGTTTTGGGGCAGTTTGGTGTGATTTAAGGCTGGTTTCAGTTTTTCAGGGCGGTTTTTGGGCGATTTCAGGGTGGTTTTGGGGCAGTTTGGTGTGATTTCAGGTCGGTTTCAGGGCAGTTTCGGGTCGGTTTTTCGGAGCAGTTTTGGGGCAATCTCAGGGTGGTTTGGGGGCGGTTTCGGGGCAGTTTTGGGGCAATCTCAGGGTGGTTTGGGGGCGGTTTCGGGGCAGTTTTGGGGCGGTTTGGGCCCCTCACCGATGCCGTAGGTGACCTCCAGCGGCTCGGTCCTGGCCAGCAGCCCCACGCCGCTGTAGCCCGGCCGGTCCTTGGCGCTGGACCAGAACTGGTGGGGGAGCCCCGGCAGCGCCCGCAGCTCGGCCGGCACCGCCGACACCGCGCACTTGGTCTCCTGCAGGCACAGCACGTCCGGGGCCTCCTCCTGCACCCACTGGGGACAAAGCACCCAAAAACGGTGAAAAACCACCCAAAAAACAGCCGCGCCCCCAGCCCCACCTCTGTAAGCCCCGCCCCCTTACCTGGGCCCCGCCCTTGCGCAGCCACGCCCTCAGCCCGTCCACGTTCCATGACGTCACCTTGAGCGTCCAGCGCCGCCCATCGGGCGTGGCCTCGCGGGTGGGCGGGTCTTCGTAGAGCGGGGCCGGTGACGCCTTGGGAGCCTTCGCGGGGGCGGGGCCTGCGGGGAGGGGCCAATGGTTTGTACTCGGAGGAAGCGGGAGGGGCTTAGGGGGAGTGGGAGTGGTTAAGGTCCATACTGGTCCATACTGGTTTATACTGGTCACTCACCGGCCTCGTCCCCGCTCCCGTTCTCCTCCTTCTTCTTCCCGCGCTTTGGCATGGCGCTGGCCCCGCCTTTTCCGCCTACGGCCACGCCCCCTCGACCTCCAAGTCCCGCCCCTGCACCTGGGAGAGAAGGACGTCATCAACGCGAGCTAATCAGAGCGCGCCGTATATTTACCTGCTCCCACCTCCCCTCACAGGCCAGCCAATCAGAGCGCGCCATAGATTTACCTCCTCCCACCTCCCCTCACAGGCCGGCCAATCAGAGAGCGCCGTGGCTTTAATACCCACCTCCCCTCACAGGCCGGCCAATCAGAGCGCGCCATAGATTTACCTCCTCCCACCTCCCCTCAGAGGCCGACCAATCAGAGAGCGCCGTGGCTTTAATACCCACCTCCCCTCACAGGCCGGCCAATCAGAGCGCGCCTTCCCTCACGCAGCGGTAGCCAATCAGCGCCCGCCGCCGCCACGTGCGGCCAAGGGGGCGGAACCGGCCGCGATCGGCGCCGAACCGGGCCCGAACCGGCACCGGGAGCGATGGGCTCCGAACCGGGCCCAACCCGCCCTCTATGCCCCCCTCTCCACCGTATGTCAGTCATCTCCCTTAGTGACCAATCAGCGCCCGCCGCTCTCCCGGTTAAACCCGCCCTCTTCTCCGCGGTCCCAATTACCCAATCTGAGCGCGCCGTGCCTCAGCGCGCGGGACCAATCAGAGCGCGCCGTGCCTCAGCGCGCGGGATCAATCAGCGCTCGCCGTGCCTGAGCGGGCGGGACCAATCAGAACGCGCCGTGCCTCAGCGCGCGGGACCAATCAGCGGCGGCGGCGGGAGCGGCGCGAGCGGCTCCGCGCGCGCGGGAAGCGTGAGGGGAGGGATGGTCAATGGGGGGCGCGGCCGGAACCGGAAATTCTCTTGAGGAGGAGGCTTAGGCGGGAAGTGGAAGTGACGTAGCGGAGCGGCGGGAGAATCGCCGTGAGGCGGCGGCGAACCGGCGGCGGCGGCGTGACGTCACTGCGGAAACACCGGGGAAGCCCCGGCGTGACGTCATGCCGACCGTGCTGGGCCTGGAGGGCTCCGCCAACAAGGTGGGGGCGGGGGTGGTGCGCGACGGCGTCGTCCTCAGCAACCGCCGCGCCACCTACGTCACGCCGCCGGGACACGGTGACGTCACTTCCCCCCTTCCCCCGGTACCGGTCCCGGTGCCGTTCCCCGTTGCTGACCCCGCTGCTTCCCCCCCCTTCCCCGCAGGGTTCGCCCCCGGGCCCACCGGGCGGCACCACCGGGCCGTGGTGCTGGGGCTGGTCCGGGCCGCGCTGAGCGAGGCGGGCGTGGAGCCCCGGGAGCTGGACGGGGTGGCGTTCACCAAGGGTACGGGACCGGGACCGAACCGGCACCGGCACCGGAACCCCAGGGAGACCCCACAGATCCCCTACAGACCTCACAGATTTGGGTTTTGGGGTGCCCGTTGGGGGTTTTGGGGAGATTTTGGGGGTCTTAGGGCCTCTGGATGCTCCCACTCACCTCGGATGGGGGGTTTGGACGATCCCATTCATCCCGCGGGGGGAGAGTTTGGACGTTCTCACCTGCCCTGGAGGGGGGTTGGGGATTTTTGGGGGTGTTCTGGACGATCCCATTCACCTCATGGGGGGAGGTGGGGTTTGAGGGGTGTTCTGGACGATCCCATTCACCTCATGGGGGGGGGTAGGTAGGGTTTGAGGGGTGTTCTGGACGATCCCATTCACCTCAGGGGGGGTTTGGGGTTTGAGGGGGGTTCTGGACGATCCCATTCACCTCAGGGGGGGTTTGGGGTTTGAGGGGGGTTCTGGACGATCCCATTCACCTCAGGGGGGGTTTGGGGTTTGAGGGGGGTTCTGGACGATCCCATTCACTTCGGGGGGTGTTTGAGGGGATTTTGGGGGTGTTCTGGACGATCCCATTCACCTCATGGGGGGAGATGGGGTTTGAGGGGTGTTCTGGATGATCTCATTCACCTCACGGGGGGAGTTGGGGTTTGAGGGGGTGTTCTGGACGATCCCATTCACCTCACGGGGGGACTTGGGGTTTGAGGGGGGTTCTGGACGATCCCATTCACCTCAGGGCGGGTTTTGGGGGTCACCGGCCGCTCCCACTCACCCGGGTGGGTTTGGGGGGGGATTCACCGGACGCTCCCACTCACCCGGGGCGGGGGGGTGTGTTCGGGTGCCAGGACCGGGCATGGGCTCCCCCCTGGCGGTGGTGGCGGCCGTGGCGCGGACGCTGTCGCAGCTGTGGGGGCGCCCCCTGCTGGCCGTGAACCACTGCGTGGGGCACATCGAGATGGGGCGCGCGCTCGGCCCCGCCCCCGACCCGCTCGTGCTCTACGTCAGCGGCGGCAACACCCAGGTGCTGCGATAGGCCGCGATAGGGGCGCGATAGGCCGCGATAGGCCGCGATAGGGGCGCGATAGGCCGCGATAGAGGCGTGATAGGGAATAGGCCGCGATAGGCCGCGATAGGCCACAATAGGGCCGCGATAGGGCCGTGATAGGGGCGCTATAGGCTGCGATAGGGGCGCGATAGGGCCGCGATAGGGGCGCGATAGGCCGCGATAGGGCCGCGACAGGGCCGCGATAGGGCCGCGATAGGGGCGCTATAGGCCGCGATAGGCCCGCGATAGGCCACGATATGGCCGCGATAGGGCTCGATAGGGGCGCGATAGGCCACGATAGGCCTCGATAGGGGCGCAATAGGCCGCGATAGGGCTGCAGGGGGAGGGAGGGAACGGCCGGTACCGAGGGATATCGTGATGGCGGGGCGGGGAAATGGCCGGTATCGCGACGGGGGTGTGAGGAAACGGCCACTATCGCGATAGGTGATGACCCCGTGCCCACCCGCAGGTGATCGCCTACGCCCGGCGCCGGTACCGGATCCTGGGCGAGACCCTGGACGTGGCCGTGGGAAACTGCATCGACCGATTGGCCCGGCTGCTGCAGGTGGGACACGCCCCCCGGGCACGCCCATTCTGACACGCCCGCCCGGACACGCCCTAACTGACCCCGCCCCTTTTCCCGCAGATCCCCAACGCTCCCAGCCCTGGCTACAACGTGGAGCAGCTGGCCAAGAGGTGACCCCAAAACCCCTGAAATTACCCCAAAAGTGACCCCAGAGTGGCCCCAAATGCCCCTGAAACGACCCAAAAACTGACCCTAAAATCCCCCAAATGGAGCCCAAAACTGACCCCAAAATCCCCCAAACTGAGCCCAAAACTGACCTCAAAATCCCCCAGACTGAGCCCAAAACTGACCCCAAAATCCACAAAACTGAGCCCAAAACTGACCCCAAACCAGACCCAAAATTGACTCCAAAATCCCCTAAACTGACCCCAAAACTGACCTCAAAATGCCCCAAAATTCACAAAACTGACCCCAAAATCCCCCAAACTGAGCCCAAAACTGACCCCAAACCAGACCCAAAACTGACCTCAAAATCCTCCAAACTGAGCCCAAAACTGACCCCAAACCAGACCCAAAATTGACCCCAAAATCCCCCAGACTGAGCCCAAAACTGACCCCAAAATCCCCCAAACTGAGCTCAAAACTGACCCCAAAATCCCCCAAACTGAGCTCAAAACTGACCCCAAACCAGACCCAAAATTGACCCCAAAATCCCCTAAACTGACCCCAAAACTGACCTCAAAATGCCCCAAAATTCACAAAACTGACCCCAAAATCCCCCAAACTGAGCCCAAAACTGACCCCAAAATTCACAAAACTGATCCCAAAACTGACCCCAAACCAGACCCAAAACTGACCCCAAAATCCCCCAAACTGAGCTCAAAACTGACCCCAAAATCCCCCAGACTGAGCCCAAAACTGACCCCAAAATCCACAAAACTGATCCCAGAACTGACCCCAAACCAGACCCAAAACTGACCCCAAAATCCCCCAGACTGAGCCCAAAACTGACCCCAAAATCCACAAAACTGATCCCAAAACTGACCCCAAAACCAGACCCAAAACTGACCCCAAACCAGACCCAAACTGAGCCCAAAACAGACCCCAAATCCACAGAACTAACCCCAAAACTGGCCCTAAAATGACCCAAACCTGACCCCAGAGCCCCGACTTGACCCAAAATCCCCGGATTTCGCCCCAAACGCAGGGGCCGCCGCCTGCTCCCGCTGCCCTACGTGGTCAAAGGCCTCGACGTCTCCTTCTCGGGGCTGCTGTCGCACCTGCAGGTACCAAAATCCCCGGATCTCAGCCCAAAACTGACCCCAAATCCCCCAAATTGACCCAAAAATCCCCAAAAATCCCCAAATTGACCCAAAATCCCCAAATTTACCCAAAATCCCCGTTTTTCGCCCCAGGCCGTGACCCCGAAGCTTCTGGAGTCGGGGGAGGCGACCCCAGAGGATCTGTGCTTCTCCCTGCAGGTAATTAGCAGGTAATTAGGGCTAATTAGGTGTAATTAGCAGTTAATTAGGGCTAATTAATGGGGCTGGGCGTAATTAATATTGGTTTGGGATTAATTAATGGAGTTTAGGGGTTAATTAATGGGGTGTGGGGGTAAATAATGGGGTTTTTGGCGGTCATTAATGGGGGTTTGGGGGTAATTAATGGGGGTTGGGATTAATTAATGGGGGTTTGGGGGTAATTAATGGGGTTTGGGGGTAATTAATGGGGTGTTTGGGGTTAATAATGAAGGTTTGGGGGTAATTAATGGGCGTTTGGGGTTAATTAATGGAGGATTGGGATTAATTAATGAGGGCTTGGGGGTGATTAATGGGGGATTGAGAGTAATTAATGGGAGTTGGGATTAATTAATGGGGGTTTGGGGGTAATTAATGGAGTTTAGGGGTTAATTAATGGGGTGTGGGGGTAATTAATGGGGTGTTTGGGATTAATTAATGGGGTTTGGGGGTGATTAATGGGGTTTGGGGGTAATTAATGGGGTTTCAGGGTAATTAATGGAGGTTTGGGGGTGATTAATGGGGGCTTGGGGGTAATTAATGGGGTTTGGGGGTAATAATGGGGTTTGAGGGTAATTAATGGGGTGTTTGGGGTTAATAATGGAGGTTTGGGGTTAATTAATGGGGTTTGGGGGTAATTAATGGGGTGTCTGGGGTTAATGGAGGTTTGGGGGTAATTAATGGGGGTTTGGGGTTAATTAATGGGGTTTGAGGGTAATTAATGGGGTGTCTGGGGTTAATGGAGGTTTGGGGGTAATTAATGGGGGATTGGGATTAATTAATGGGGTTTGGGGGTAATTAATGGGGTTTGGGGTTAATTAATGGGGTTTGGGGTTAATAATGGAGGTTTGGGGTTAAGTAATGGGGGTTAAGAGTTGATTAATGGTGATTTAGGGTTAATTAATGGGGGATTGGGGGTAATTAATGAGGGATTGGGGGTAATTAATGAGGTTTGGGGTAATTAATGGGGTTTGGGGGTAATAATGGAGGCTTGAGGTTATTTAATGGGAGTTTAGGGTTAATTAATGGGGGTTTTGGGGTAATTAACGGGGGTTTGAGGGGGTTAATTTTGGGACATTTTTGGGGCATTTTTGGGACATTTTGGGGCCATTTTTGAGGCCATTTTTGGGACATTTTTGGGCCATTTTTGCTGAGTTTTGGGGACATTTTTTGAGTGGATTTTGGGCTGGTTTGGGGCCATAACCAGAACCATTTTTTGGCCGTTTTTGGGCCATTTTTGCTCAGTTTTGGGGACGTTTCTGGGCTGGTTTTTGAGCTGATTTTGGGCCGATTTTGGGGTGATTTTGGGCTGTTTTGGTGTCCCAGGAGACGGCGTTCGCCATGCTGGCCGAGGTCACCGAGCGGGCGCTGGCGCTGACCCGGGCCCGGCACCTGCTGCTCGTGGGGGGCGTGGCCTGTGAGTGGGCGGGGTCTCACCTGGGGTGGGCGGGGTCTCACCTGGAATGGGCGGGGTCTCACCTGGGGTGGGCGCGATCTTAAACCTGGGAGGGGCGTGGTCACACCCGTGAATGGGTCTGGCCACACCTGGGGGTGTGGTCACCTTGGAGGTGGGCGTGGTCTCACCTGGGGTGGGTGGCGTCATACCTGAGCAGGCATGACCAGAAAGAGGCGGGGCCAAATGGGCGGGGCTCAGCTCTGTATAAAAAGGGGTGGGACCGCCATTTGCGTGCGAGGGCGGAGCCAGGGCTTGGTTCACGGCCACGCCCAGGTAACACTCACCTGTGCCCAGGTAACCACCGGCTGCAGGAGATGCTGCAGACCATGTGCAGGGCCCGGGGGGCGGAGCTCTGCCCCATAGATGACAGGTGAGGGCGGGGCCTGCCACGGGAGGGTGGGGCACACCTGTGGGGCGCACCTGTGACCTTTGACCCCCCCAGGTACTGCATCGACAACGGCGCCATGATCGCCCAGGCCGGCTGCGAAATGCTGAGGGTGGGGCAGGTGACAGAGCTCAGCCAATCAGGGATCACGCAGAGGTCAGGGGGCGTGGCCAGGTGGGTGGGGCCGGGAGGGGATTGGCCGGGTTCTGACCTTTGACCTCTGGCTGCGGCAGGTATCGGACAGACGAGGTGGAGGTGACCTGGAGAGATTGAGGTGGCCACGCCCACAACGGCCACGCCCATTCAATAAAAGAGTGCCCAACTCTCTCATCTCCTGGCCACGCCTCTTTTTTGTGGATGATGTAATTTGATTGGTGACCATGCTCATCGAGAGAGGACCAATCAGCTTCTGAGTTTCCTTGTCAATCCCTTCTGGAACCCTGCCCTTTCACTGTCAATCATCAGCTGCAAGCCACGCCCCTTCCTTTTTGTTGCATTAACACCTCATCTGTCAATCATCAGCTGCAAGCCACGCCCCTTGCAATGAGTTACATTAACACCTCATCTGTCAATCATCAGCTGCAAGCCACGCCCCTCTGACAATTGAATCTCACCCTTCTCCTGCCAAGCCGCCAATAGGATTGGTGGGCGGTGAACCGCCAGCCAATAGAAGCTCGGGGGGCGTGGCTTTGCTGAGGGGGCCCGGCTGGCGAGGGCGGGAGCGGTTCAGTCTGTGAGGGGCCGGCGCGCTGTTCACATGGGTGAGCTGTGGGTGTGGAAATGACGGCTGTGGGGGAATGGCGTTCTGTCTGTCTGTGCGTTCCTATCGCGACATGGCGCCCGATCGCGATCCCGACCCGCGTTCCCCCCGTCGCCGCCAGCCGCGGGCGCTCGGGGTTTTAGCGGCGTCGCAGAGCAGCGGCGGCGGCTCCTTCTTCACCCGGCGGGGCAGGGGACGCTTCGGGGCTCCGCCGGCATTTGGGGAGCCGCACAAACGCTCCGGGAGGCTCCTCGGGATTAATTAATTGGGGAGAGATTAATTCGGGAGGGATTATTTGGGATCCGGCGGTCCCGGTTCCGTTCTGTTCTGACTCCGCTTCTCTCCCCTCAGGCGGAGCCGCTGGCGGGAAACGGCTTCTGGAGGATCGCCACTGTATAGCTTTCCTTTTTCGGGTTTTGGGGTTTTTTTACGTCTTTCTTTGTTTAACCTGAAGATTCTCAATTCATTTTCCTTCAGGATTTGCCCCCGCCGCCACGTGTCCCCCCATCCTCCCCTGCAAATCTAATTTCCTCTACTTTGGTACAAATATTAAGGCCGATTTAACGTGTTTTTCATTATTTTGTAACTTTCGTGGAATTTTTAAGCTTTTTTACCCTTGTTGGGATTATTTTTCCCCTCAGGAATCAGCCGCTTGCAGGAAACCGCGCCCCGAGGACCTCAGGGCTATAAAAGTGCAGTTTTAATCCTTTAATTTACATTTTTAAAATTAGATTTCCCCTTCAAGGAACCCTTTTCGCATTTTCAGTAAGCAGTTCGATTTTTAAAAGGACTTTTCGGAAGTTTTTTTGCCCGATTTGAGGCGTTTTTACGTCAGTTTAACCCTCAGGACTTCCCCCCACCCTCACGTGTTCTCCCTCTCCTTGAACGTTACCTAAACATAAAAAGCATTAAAATAAAAAACTATGAAGTCTTTCCGACAAAGTTTACATCCTAATTATTGTTTTTAATAGATTTTACTTTTTTTGCCCTTTTTTTTCCACGATTCCCTGTCCGTGCTGGAAAACAACAACATACCCGATTTTATCCTTTTATTTCTTAATTTTCGCCTCCCTCACTTCTACCGTTTTCAGCGAGGTTTTGTGCTTTGGGGTTTTAACTCTTTATGTTCTGTTTTTCCTGTTTTTTTTCTGGTTTTTTTTTTTCCCTTAGTTTTGATTTCATTAATATGTTTATTTTACAAGTTTCTAAAGATTATATAATATTTTATTTTATACATTTACTTTATTCATCGCTGAAATAAATCCTGCTTCACCCTGGAATTTACCGCGATTTTGCTGGAGTGGGGAAAGCTAAAACTTAATTTATTTAAATATCTTTAAATAAAATCGCAAACCTTTGTGCCGACTGGTAACCGTAAGGGGGCCGGGATGGGCGGGGCCAAGGCGCGGCGGGAAGGAGGGAGGGCGGGACTTTACCTTAAAAGGAAATTAAACTCCGCCTTTATGGGTGGGATTTGACCTTAAATGGCATCGAGGAGGCGTGGCCTCATACTAAAACCCGAAGTGCGGCCGCCATTTTAAGCTTGAGGCGGCAGCCAATGGGAGCGCGGCTAGGAGCACAAGGCCGGAAGTGACGGCGGCAGCAGCCAATGGGAGCGCGGCCGGGCAAAAAGGCGGTAGAAAGAAACCGGAAGTGGGCGTGGCCCTGCTGTCATGGCGGCGCCCGTGGAGGAGGCGGCGGCGGCGGACGGCGAGGAGGGGGAGGGCGGCGATGAGGAGGCGCTGAAACGGCTCGAGGTGGGGGAGGGGCGGCGACCCCCGGAGGGGGGGAGGGGCTGGGGCATCGGGAGGGGGAGGGGAGGGACCCCCGGCTGGGGGGAGGGGGCTCTGAGGGGGGCGGGGGTTCGTGAGGGGGGGATGGGATTCGTGAGGGGAACTTTGCCCAAAATGGCCCCAAATCCGCCCAAAAATCGCCTCACAAACCCCCGGGGGGCAGCTGCGGAGTTTGGGGGGGGGCTTGTGGATTTTGGGGTGTTTGGGGGTTTTGTGGGTGTTTTGGGCATTTTTGCGGGTGTTTTGGGATGTTTAGGGGGTATTTGGGGCTATTTTTGGGGTTATTTTTGGGCTTTTTTTGGGTTATTTTTGGGTTATTTATGAGGTGATTTTGGGTTATATTTTTAGTTCATCTTGGGTTGATTTTAGGTTGGTTTTGATGGGGGTTTTTTTGGGTGATTTGGGTTGATTTTTGAGGTTATTTTTGGACGTGATTTTGATTGTATTTGGAGGTGATTTTTTGGGTATTTTTTGGGTTTTTTTGGGTTTATTTTGGGTTCTTCTTTGGGGTGATTTTGTTTTTTTTTATAGGCTGTATTGTGGGCTGATTTTGGGGTTTTTTTGGGTTGATTTTGGGTTGTATTTTGGGGTAATTTCAGGTTATTTTGGAGCTGATTTTGGGGTTTTTTTGGGCCGATTTTGGGTTGTGTTTTGAAGTAATTTCAGGTTATTTTGGAGGTGGTTCTGAGTTATATTTCCCGTTGATTTTGGGTCATTTTTAGCTAATTTTGGGGTTTTTTTGGGTCGTTTTTGGGTTATATTTTGGGGTAATTTCAGGTTATTTTTGAGCTGATTTTGGGTTATTTTTGGGTCGATTTTGGGTTGTATTTTGGGGTAATTTCAGGTTATTTTGGAGGTGGTTCTGGGTTGTATTTCCAGTTGATTTTGGGTCATTTTTGAGCTGATTTTGGGTTATTTTTGGGTCGATTTTGGGTTGTATTTTGGGGTAATTTCAGATTATTTTGGAGCTGATTTTGGGTTATTTTTGGGTCGATTTTGGGTTGTACCTTGGGGTAATTTCAGGTTATTTTGGAGCTGATTTTGGGTTGATTTTTGGGTCGATTTCGGGTTATATTTTGGGGTAATTTTAGGTTATTTTGGAGGTGGTTCTGAGTTATATTTCCCTTTGATTTTGGGTCATTTTTGAGCTGATTTAGGGTCATTTTTGGGTCGATTTTGGGTTGTATTTTGGGGTACTTTCAGGTTATTTTGGAGCTGATTCTGGGTTGATTTTGAGGTAATTTTGGGTTATTTTCAACCCAATTTCTGCTGATTTTGGTCCCTCCCCAGGCGCTGGTGACAGATCTCTATCACTTCCGGGACACTCTGCCCGCCCGCGACCCCGCCCACGACCACACCCATGACCACGCCCACGACCCCGCCCAGGACCCCCTGGTGGCCGAGATGGAGCGGACGCTGAAGCTGATGGAGCAAATCCACGGTGGGGGCGTGGCCGGGCGTGGCAGGGCGTGGCAGGGCGTGGCAGGCATCATCCCTCCAGCCCCGCCCCTGACCCCACCCCTTTCCCCACAGTATCCCCGGAGGGGCGTGGCCGAGCGCTGGTGCTTCGCGCCCGGGCGCTGGGCGTGGCCCCCGAGGTGGGCGGGGCCAGGGCGGAGCTGGCGCTGGGCCACGCCCTGAAGCTGGACCCCGCCCTGGGCGTGGCCTGGCGGCAGCTGGGAGAGCAAAGATGGCGGCGGGGCGACCTGAGGGGGGCCCGGGAGGCCTTCGGGGGGGCCCTGCAGCAGGTGGGGGAGGGGCTGGGGGATTTGGGGGCAATTTCGGGGATTTTGGGGTTTTGGGGGATTGTTTGGAGGGGGTTTTGGGGTGGTTTGGGGAGTTTTGGGTGGTTTTTGGGGGATTTTGTGGGGATTTTGGGTGGGTTTTGGGGGATTTTGGGTGGTTTTAGTGGTTTTGGGGGATTTTGGGTGGTTTTTGGGGGATTTTGGGTGGATTTGGGGAATTTTGGGTGGTTTTGGGGGATGTTGGGGTTTCTGGGGTCACTGTCAGGTCATGGGCCAGGCTGGGTGGTTTTTGGGGATTTTGGGTGGTTTTCGTGGTTTTGGGGGATTTTGGGTGGTTTGAGTGGTTTTTGGGGGATTTTGGGTGGTTTTGGGGGATTTTGGGTGGTTTTGGGGGATTTTGGGTGGTTTTAGTGGTTTTGGGGGATTTTGGGTGGTTTTTGGGGGATTTTGGGTGGTTTTAGTGGTTTTCGGGGATTTTGGGTGGTTTTGGGGGATTTTGGGTGGTTTTTGGGGGATTTTGGGTGGTTTTTGGGGGATTTTGGGTGGTTTTAGTGGTTTTGGGGGATTTTGGGTGGTTTTGGGGGATTTTGGGGGATTTTGGGTGGTTTTTGGGGGATTTTGGGGGATTTTGGGGGATTTTGGGGGATTTTGGGTGGTTTTTGGGGGATTTTGGGTGGTTTTAGTGGTTTTGGGGGATTTTGGGGTCTCCCTCAGGCCGGGGGCGTGGCCGGGTTCCTGGCCCCGCCCCTCTCCCGCTGACCCCGCCCCTTTCCCTGCAGGGGGAGGACCCCGAGGCGCGGCGCCTCCTCTCCATGGCCCTGCGCGCGCAGGGGGCGGGGCCAGGCCCGCGGGGGGAGGGGCCGGGCTCCGGGGGGGCGGGGCCCGGCCCGGGGGGCGGGGCCTTGCGCGAGAGCCTGGCCCAGGCGGAGGCGGCGGTCAGGTGTGACCCGAGGGACGGCCAATCGTGGTGTGAGTTCACCTGGGGGACAGGTGTGGGACAGGAGGGGCTGGGAGGGGCTCAGGTGTGACCCGAGGGACGGCCAATCGTGGTGTGAGTTCACCTGGGGGTACCTGGGGGACAGGTGGGGCTGGGAGGGGCTCAGGTGTGCCCAGGTGTGCCCAGGTGTGCTCAGGTGCACCTGTCCGTTGCGGACGTGCTGGGTAATGCCCATGTGCTGCGTTTGGGATAGCTCAGGTGTACCCAGGTGTATCTCAGGTGTGCCCAGGTGTGCCCAGGTGTGCCCAGGTGTATCTCAGGTGTGCCCAGGTGTACCCAGGTGTGCTCAGGTGTGCCCAGGTGTGCTCAGGTGTATCTCAGGTGTGCCCAGGTGTATCTCAGGTGTACCCAGGTGTGCCCAGGTGTGCCCAGGTGTGCTCAGGTGTACCTGTCCATTGCAGACGTGCTGGGTAATGCCCATGTGCTGCGTTTGGGATAGCTCAGGTGTACCCAGGTGTATCTCAGGTGTGCCCAGGTGTATCTCAGGTGTACCCAGGTGTATCTCAGGTGTGCCCAGGTGTATCTCAGGTGTGCCCAGGTGTGCCCAGGTGTGCCCAGGTGTGCTCAGGTGTACCTGTCCATTGCAGACGTGCTGGGTAATGCCCATGTGCTGCGTTTGGGATAGCTCAGGTGTACCCAGGTGTATCTCAGGTGTGCCCAGGTGTATCTCAGGTGTGCCCAGCTGTGCCCAGGTGTATCTCAGGTGTACCCAGGTGTATCTCAGGGGTGCCCAGGTGTATCTCAGGTGTGCCCAGGTGTATCTCAGCTGTGCCCAGGTGTATCTCAGATGTGCCCAGGTGTATCTCAGCTGTGCCCAGGTGTATCTCAGGTGTGCCCAGGTGTACCCAGGTGTGCTCAGGTGTGCCCAGGTGTATCTCAGGTGTGCCCAGGTGTACCCAGGTGTATCTCAGGTGTGCTCAGGTGTACCCAGGTGTATCTCAGGTGTGCCCAGGTGTATCTCAGCTGTCCCCAGGTGTATCTCAGCTGTGCCCAGGTGTGCTCAGGTGTATCCAGGTGTACCCAGGTGTATCTCAGGTGTGGTTTAGCTGTGCCCAGCTGTGCCCAGGTGTGCCCAGGTGTGCTCAGGTGTGTACCTGTCCGTTGCAGACGTGCTGGGTAACGCCCACGTGTCGCTGTTCTTCGCGGGGGGGCAGAGCCCCGGCAGCGCCCGCCGCGCGCTCGCGGCCTACGGACAGGCGGTGAGGGGGCGGGGCCAGCCGGGGGCGGGGCTTAACCATGGGGGCGGCGCCGCACAGAGGGTGTGGTCTAACCAGGGGTGTGGCCAACCCAGGGGGCGGGGTCAGACTGGGGGCAGTGCCTGGCCTATTAGCAGGTGGTGAGGGGGTGGGGCCTAATCATGGGGGCGTGGTCTGATTGGGGTGTGGCCAACCCAAGGGGTGGGGACACGCCCTAATAGTTTCAAGCCAAAATGGGGTTTTGGGAGGCGTGGCCCTGAGGTTGGGTGGAGCAGGGGGCGTGGTCTATACCTAGGAGGTGCGGCCATGCTAATGAACCGGGTGGGGGCGTGGCCATGCCATATAAGGCCATGCACGGCGCTTTTTTTGCCACTAGGGGGCGCTGTAAGGTTTGGGTGGGGCGTGGCTGTGACCAAGGGGGCGTGGCCACGCCACATAAGGAAGCCGATGGCTCCGCCCACCACGACATGCCCCGCCCACCCTCCCCTCCCCCTCCAGGAGCGCGTGGACCCCGCGGCTGCCGCCAACCCCGACCTGCACCTGAACCGGGCCACGGTGAGAGGGGCGGGGCCTCGGGGGGCGGGGCCTGGGGGGTGGGGCTGGAGCTGCACTCCCCTCCAGTACAAACCAGTAGAAACCAGTATATCCCAGTACAAACCAGTATAACCCAGTTTGACCCCCCAGCTGCTGCAGTTCCTGGAGCGGTTCCAGGGGGCGCTGGAGGGGCTGAGCCCTCCCAGTACAAACCAGTATAACCCAGTTTGCCTGCCCCAGCTGCTGCAGTTCCTGGAGCGGTTCCAGGGGGCGCTGGAGGGGCTGAGCCCTCCCAGTACAAACCAGTATAACCCAGTTTGCCTGCCCCAGCTGCTGCAGTTCCTGGAGCGGTTCCAGGGGGCGCTGGAGGGGCTGAGCCGCGCGGCCGAGCTGGCCCCGGCGTGGGAGGAGCCTCGGAGGCGGCACCAACACCTGATGGATTACCTGGGCAACCTGTGCCGGCTGCTGGAGAGCAGGGTAGGCAACTGGGGGGCACTGGGGGGGACTGGGGGGGGACTGGGTTATACTGGGAGGGACTGGGGGGTCACTGAGTTATACTGGGAGGGACTGGGAGGGCATTGGGCTGGACTGGGGTGGACTGGGAGGGGATTGGGGGATCACTCGGGGGGACTGGTTTATACTGGGAGGGACTGGGAGGGGATTGGGGGATCAGTAGGAGGGATTGGGAGGGACTGGGTTATACTGGGAGGGATTGAGAGGGGTTAGGGGGTTACTGGGTTATACTGGGATGGGACTGGGGGGTCCTTGATTTATACTGGGAGGGACTGGGAGGGGACTGGGGGGGACTGGTTTGTAGTGGGAGGGGATTGGGGGGGAACTGGGATGGACTGGACTGAACTGGGAGCACTGGGCGGGACTGGGAGGGGCTGGGAGGGGCTGGTGGGCGTGTCCCGACTGGGCCCCGCCCCCAGGGGAAGCTGCGTGGGAACTGGGCGGGACCGGGAGGGGCTTTGGGGCGTGTCCCGACTGGGCCCCGCCCCCAGGGGAAGCTGCGCGGGGCCTGAGGGAACTGGGAGGGGCTGGTGGGCGTGTCCCGACTGGGCCCCGCCCCCAGGGGAAGCTGCGCGGGAACTGGGCGGGACCGGGAGGGGCTGGTGGGCGTGTCCCGACTGGGCCCCGCCCCCAGGGGAAGCTGCGCGGGAACTGGGCGGGACCGGGAGGGGCTGGTGGGCGTGTCCCGACTGGGCCCCGCCCCCAGGGGAAGCTGCGCGGGAAGCGGCGCCGGGGCCTGGCGGGGCCGGTGCCCCTCCCCCTGCTGGGCCCGCTGGGGGGGGGCGGGGGGGCCGCGCCCCTCCCCCATCGCAGGCCTGCGGCCCGGGCCCAACCCCCAGCGCGTGGTGCTGGGCAGGGCCCTGTTCAGCCTGACCCCGCCCGGGGGCGTGCCCTAGTGAGTGACACTGGTCTGTACTGGTTTGTACTGGGATTGGTTGGTTTGTACTGGGAGGGACTGGTTTGGACTGGGATGAACCGGGAGGAAACTGGGATGAACTGGGAGGGACTGGGGGTTACTGGGAGGGGACTGGGAGGCACTGGGAGGGACTGGTTTATACTGGGAGGGGCTGGGATTGAACTGGGAGGGGCTGGGAGGTTCCTGGGTGCAAACCGTGGGCGTGGCCGTGGCTGACCCCGCCCCTTTGTGACGTCACAGCACGATAGGGCTGCAGGACGGGGGCGGGGCCGTGGCTGCCGTCACCGTCTATAACTCCGCCCCCACGTGGGGCGTGGCCGTGGGGGACGCGCTGGGCGTGGCCGAGCCGCTGCTGACTCAGCACCTGCACCAGCACCAGGGACAGGTGAGACTGGGGGCACTGGGAGGGACTGGGAGGGACTGGGAGGGACTGGGTATACTGGTTTGGACTGGTTTGGGACTGGTTTGGGACTGGGTATACTGGTTTGGACTGGTTTGGACTGGTTTGGGACTGGGTATACTGGTTTGGACTGGTTTGGACTGGTTTGGGACTGGGTATACTGGTTTGGACTGGTTTGGACTGGGAGGGACTGGTTATACTGGTTTGGAGTGGTTATACTGGTTTGGGCTGGTTTGGGATTGGTTTGGGACTGGTTATACTGGTTTGGGACTGGTTTGGGACTGGTTTGGGACTGGTCTGGACTGGTTTGGGACTGGTTATACTGGTTTGGACTGGTTTGGGCTGGTTATACTGGTTTGGGACTGGTTTGGACTGGTTTGGGACTGGTTATACTGGTTTGGGACTGGTTATACTGGTTTGGGGCTGGTCTGGGCTGGTTTGGGCTGGTTAAACTGGTTTGGGGCTGGTTTGGGACTTGTTATACTGGTTTGGGAGTGATTTGGACTGGTTTGGGTTGGTCTGGACTGGTTTGGGTTGGTCTGGACTGGTTTGGGTTGGTCTGGACTGGTTTGTACTGGTATTTACTGGTTTGTACTGGTATTTACTGGTTTATACTGGTCCTTACTGGTCCATACTGGTTTGTACTGGTCCATACTGGTTTGGACTGGTGTTTACGGGTTTGTACTGGTCCTTACTGGTCTCCCCTCCCCCCCCAGACCTTCTCCTTCCTGGGGCTCCGCGTCCCCTCCCCCCTCTCGCTCGTGGTCAACGGGAAACGCCCCCCGGGCTCCGCCCTGGCCCCGCCCCGCCTGGCGCTGTCCAATCCCAGCGCGCCGCCGGACGAGGCCACGCCCCCCGCACCGCGCTGACCACGCCCACCCCTCCCCTGGGGGCTGGGGGGGATTTGGGGCAATAAAGGAGAATTTTGGGATTTCGGTGTCCTGAGATCCGTGGGGGCGGGGCTGGGCGGCCATCTTGGGTGGGGCACGGGGTGGCCATCTTGGATTTTTTGACATGGCTGCCATATTGGATTGGTCCATGGGCGGCCATATTGGGTTGCAACACACGGAGCGGCCATATTGGATAAGTACCCAGGGGCAGCCATCTTGGATTGTGTCACATGGGGGCGGCCATCTTGGATTGTGTCACATGGGGGCGGCCATCTTGGATGTAGGCACACCTAAGCTGCCATGTTGGACTGCTGCATGATGGCGGCCATCTTGGATTGTGTCACACAGGGGCCGCCATCTTGGGTGGGGCACGTGGCTGCCATATTGGATTTTTTGACATGGCTGCCATATTGGATTGGTCCATGGGCGGCCATATTGGGTTGCAACACACGGAGCGGCCATATTGGATAAGTACCCAGGGGCAGCCATCTTGGATTGTGGCACATGGGGCGGCCATCTTGGATGTAGGCACATGGAAGCTGCCATGTTGGACTGCTGCATGATGGCGGCCATCTTGGATTGTGTCACACAGGGGCCGCCATCTTGGGTGGGGCACGGGGTGGCCATATTGGATTTTTTGACATGGCTGCCTTATAGGATTGATCCATGGGCGGCCATCTTGGACTGCAACACATGGGGCAGCCATATTGGATAAGTACTCAGGGGCAGCCATCTTGGATTGTGTCACATGGGGGCGGCCATCTTGGATTGTATCAGAAGCTGCCATGTTGGATTGCTGCATGATGGCGGCCATCTTGGATTGTGTCACACCGGGGCCGCCATCTTGCCTGGGGTGTGTCCCACCCCTCCCTCCAGCACCGCCCTCCCGTGGCCCCTCCCCCAGGCAGAGCCACGCCTACAAACATCCGTCCTTTAATCGTCATCTCGAGGTATCAAAATTAACCGAGGGGGGCGGGGCACGGGGTGGGGGCGGGGCCGTGTGGTGGGGGCGGGGTGCAGGAAAAGGGGGCGGGGACAGAACTACGGAGGGCGGTGGGGGGGAGGGGTCACGACAGCACGAGCACGGCGGGGGCGGGGCGCGGGGGGCGGGGCCGGGCTGGGGGCGGGGCTCAGGGCTCGTCCTCGCCGTTGGCGCTGTCCCGGTCGTCCTCGCCCTCCTCCGCCTCCTTCTCGTCCCCCTTGAGCGACTCCAGCTGCACAGGGGGCGGGGCCGCGTCAGGGGGGAGGGGCGGGGCGGGGCTGCCCCTCCCCCACACATGGCCACACCCACCCACACCGGGAGAGACTGGGGGAGGGGCTGGGGGGGCACTGGGAGCACTGGTAAGGGACTGGGGGTCACTGGTCTGTACTGGGAGGGCACTGGGGGTCACTGGTCTGTACTGGGAGCACTGGTCTGTACTGGGAGGACACTGGGGGTCACTGGGGGTCACTGGTCTGTACTGGGAGGGCACTGGGGCTCACTGGTCTGTACTGGGAGTCACTGGTCTGTACTGGGGGGGCACTGGGGGTCACTGGTCTGTACTGGGAGTCACTGTTCTGTACTGGTCTGTACTGGGGGTCACTGGGCTGTACTGGGGGGGTCCCTAGTGGATCCATACTGGTTTATACTGGTCTGTACTGGTTTGTACCTGCTCGTCCCCCCTCTCCTCGGCCTCGTCGTCATCCAGCAGGGACAGGGGAGCCTGCTCTGTACTGGGCTGTACTGGGGGGTCCCTGGGCTGTACTGGGGGGTTCCTGGTGGGTCTGTACTGGTCCATACTGGTTTATACTGGTCTGTACTGGTTTATACTGGTCTCTCACCTGCTCGTCCCCCCTCTCCTTGGCCTCGTCGTCGTCCAGCAGGGACAGGGGGGGCCTGCTCTGTACTGGGGGTCACTGGTGGGTCTGTACTGGTCTATACTGGTTTATACTGGTCTCTACTGGTTTATACTGGTCCATACTGGTCTCTCACCTGCTCGTCCCCCCTCTCCTCGGCCTCGTCGTCGTCCAGCAGGTCGCCCTCCTCGGCCGAGTCCTCGTGGCCGCCCTCGGCCTTGGCCCCGCCGGCCTCGTCCTTCTTGGAGCCGGAGCCGCCCTGCTCCTCCTCGGCCTTGTCGCTCTTGGCCTCTGCGGGCGGCACGGGTGGGGGGAAAAATGGGGGGAAAATGGGGAAAAATGGGGAAAAAATGGGGATTGGGGGGGATGGTAAAGATTGGGGGGAAATGGGGAAAAATGGGGAAAAACGGGGGAAAAGGGGATTGGGGGAAACATCACAGATTGAGGAAAAATGGGGGGAAAACGGGGGAAAATGGGGAAACAATGGGGGGAATGGGGGAAAACGGGGATTGGGGGGGACGGCACAGATTGGGGGGAAATGGGGAAACAATGGGGGAATGGGGAAAATGGGGGGAAATGGGGAAATGGGGATTGGGGGGGACGGCACAGATTGGGGGGAAATGGGGAAAAACAGGGGAAAATGGAAAAAAAATGGGGAAAAACGGGGGAAATGGGGAAAAAATGGGGAAAATGAGGATTGGGGAAACGTCACAGATTGGAGGAAATGGGGGGAAAAACGTGAAAAATGGGGGAAAATGGGGAAAACAGGGAAAAATGGGAGAAATGGGGAAAAATGGGGATTGGAGGGAAATGTCACAGATTGGGGACAACGGGGAAAAATGAGGAAAAATGGGGGAAAATGGGGATTGGGAGGGAACGGGGAAAAATGGGGAAAATTATGGATTGGGGGAAACGTCGCAGATTGGGGAAAAATGGGGAAAAACAGGGATTGGGGGAAAATGTCACAGATTGGGGAAAATGGGGAAAAACAGGGGAAAAACGGGAGGAAATGGGGAAAAAACAGGGAAAATGGAGATTTGGGGGAAAACGGTGAAAAATGGGGAAAACGTGGGGAATTGGGATAAATGGGGTTTGGGGGAAAACCAGGGAAAAACGGGGTTTTGGAGGAAAACACAGGGAATTGGGGAAATGGGGTTTGGGGGGGGAAATGGGGTTTGGGGGGAAAAAACGGGATTTAGGGGAAATTTGGGGGAAAATGGGGTTTAGGAGTTCCCACCCCCCAAACTGGGGTTCCCACCCCCCAAACTGGGGTTCCCACCCCCCAAACTGGGTTTCCCACCCCCAGACTGGAGTTCCCACCCCCCAAACTGGGGTTCCCACCCCCCAAACTGGGGTTCCCACCCCCCAAACTGGGGTTCCCACCCCCAAACTGGGGTTCCCACCCCCCAAACTGGAGTTCCCACCCCCCAAACTGGAGTTCCCACCCCCCAAACTGGGGTTCCCACCCCCCAAACTGGGTTTGCCCCCCCCCTGGATTGAAGGGCTGCTGTCCCCCCGAACTCTGGGTTCCCAGCTCTGGATTTTGGGGTTTTTGACCCAAATCTGGGGTCCCCCCCCCCCTTCCCGCTGCCGGCGCTCACTCTGCTCCCGCTCCAGCCGCTCGAGGCTCTCCAGCAGCGCGTCCACCTTGGCCTTGATCTGCCCCAGCTCCTTCTTGATGCTCTGGAGATCGTCTCCTTTCACTGAAATCACCCCAAATCACCCCAAAAACCCCCTCAGGGTCGGCCATCTTGGACTGGGGACAGACATTGTCTCCTTTCACTGAAATCACCCCAAATCACCCCAAAAACCCCCTCAGGATCGGCCATCTTGGACTGGGGACAGACATTGTCTCCTTTCACTGAAATCACCCCAAAAACCCCCTCAGAATCGGCCATCTTGGACTGCCATGGGCAGCCAATGGGATTGAGACATGGGGTGGCCATGTTGGACTGAGCTATGGGGGCAGCCATGTTGGATTGCACTATGGGGGCAGCCATGTTGGATTCTGCTATGGAGGCAGCCATGCTGGATTGAACTATGGCAGCAGCCATATTGGATTACTCTATGGCAGCAGCCATATTGGATTATTCCCAGCAGCTGCCATATTGGATGGCGGCAGCCATATTGGATTACTCTATGGCAGCAGCCATATTGGATTATTCCCTGCAGCAGCCATATTGAATTAATCACAGCAGCAGCCATATTGAATGGCGGCAGCCATATTGGATGGCAGGAACGGCCATATTGAATTACTCCCACCAGCAGCCATATTGAATTACTCCCAGCAGCGGCCATATTGGATGGCAGCAGCCATATTGGATTACTCTATGGCAGCAGCCATATTGGATTGTTCCCAGCAGCAGCCATATTGAATTACGCACGGCGGCAGCCATATTGAATGGTGGCAGCCATATTGTATGGTGGCAGCCATATTGGATTACTCTATGGCAGCAGCCATATTGGATTGTTCCCAGCAGCAGCCATATTGAATTACGCACGGCGGCAGCCATATTGAATGGTGGCAGCCATATTGGATGGCAGCAACGGCCATATTGAATTACTCTTCATAGCAGCAGCCATATTGAATTACTCCCACCAGCAGCGGCCATATTGAATTACTCTTCATAGCAGCAGCCATATTGAATTACTCCCACCAGCAGCGGCCATACTGGATGACTCCCAAATACCCCCCATCACCCCCTGCAGCCGCCATCTTGCAGAGCCACACCCACCACCCCAGCCCCGCCCAGCCCGCGTGTCCGTACGTTTTCCCGACTTGGAGGAGGAGCCCCTCTGCCCGGATTTGCTGTTGAAGCTCTTGCCCCGCCGGGAGGTGTTGCCGGACACGCGCTGGCGCTTGGAGGGCACCACGGCGCGGGCGATGGGGGGCGGGGGCGGCACGCGGGCGGGGTAGCTGTACATCCTGCGGGGGGAGGGGCGCGTCAGGGCCCGGCCCCGCCCCCCGGGGGCGATGGGGCGGGGCCGGGAGGGGGGGGGTGGGGTCCCTAACCCGCTCTGAACTGGTTTATACTGGTACCGGTCATAGTAATCCCGCTGGAAGTCGTAGTCCAGGTCAAACGATGACCTGGGGAGGGGGGGTGAGGGAAGTCAGATCCAAAACAAACCCACCCAGAAACCCCCCAAAAACTCCTGGGAGTCCCCAAAACCCCACAGGAACCCCCAAAACCCCACAGGAACCCTCAAAGACCCCTGGGATCCCCAAAATCCCCTGGGATTCCCCCAAACCCCCTGAGATCCCCAAAATCCCCTGGGATTCCCCAAAACCCCCTGGGAGTCCCAAAACCCCTCAGAAACCCCCCAAAACCCCCTGGGATCCCCAAAATCCCCTGGGATTCCCCAAAAACCCTCCAGAAACCCTGAAAAACCCCCTGGGAGTCCCCAAAATCCCCTGGGAGTCCCAAAACCCCCTGGGACACCCCAAAAACTCCTGGGATTCCCCACAATCCCCTGAGCAACCCCAAAACCCCCCTGGGACACCCCAAACCCCCCAGGCATCCCCAAAAACTCTCTGGGATTCCCAAAAATCTCCTGGGACACCCCACACCGCCCAGAATCCCCCCAAGACCCCCTGGGATTCCCCACAATCTCCTGGGATTCACAGAACAAACCCTGGGACACTCCAAACCCCCCAGAATCCCCTAGGATTCCTCAAACCCCCCTGGGACACCCCAAAACTCCCAAAGCCCCCCCCAAAAACTCCTGGGATTCCCCAAAATCCCCTGGGATTCACAAAACAAACCCTGGACACCCCAAAATCCCTCTGGGATACCCCAAACCCCCCCAGAATCCTAAACCTCCCCCCAAAAAAACCCCTAGGACACTTTAAAACCCCCTCTGGGACCCCCCAAACCCTCCCAGAAGCCCCCCAAAAACCTCCCAAACCTCCCAAGCTCTCCCCAAATCCCACCTGGCCCCCAAACCCCCCCAGATTTCCCTCCTGAACCCCCCCAAACCCCCTCCCCATCCCCTCAGAGCCCCCCAGCACCCCTGGGCACCCCAGGAATCCCCTCCTGGACCCGGAAGCGCCGCGATTCGCCCCAAAGCCGCGCCCAGGGCCCCCCCAGGGTCCCCACCTGACGAGGGGGGACGGTGACGGGGGGGCGGGTACTGACCCGTACATCTCGGCCGCCGAGCGCTTCACCCCCGCCTTGCCCCGGTTCACCTTCGGCTCGGCCGCCAGGTTGATGTCTGCGGGCCACAGCCGGTGTGTTTGGGGGGATTTGGGGCAGTTTGGGGGGATTTGGGGCAGTTTGGGGCTGGTTTGGGGCAGTTTGGGGCTGGTTTGGGGCAGTTTGGGGCTCCACCCCCGCCTTGCCCCGGTTCACCTTCGGCTCGGCCGCCAGGTTGATGTCTGTGGGTCACAGCCGGTGTGTTTGGGGGGATCTGGGGCAGTTTGGGGGGATTTGGGGCAGTTTGGGGCTGGTTTGGGGCAGTTTGGGGCTGGTTTGGGGCTGGTTTGGGGCAGTTTGGGGCAGTTTGGGGGGATTTGGGGCAGTTTGGGCTGATTTGGGGCAGTTTGGGGGGGTTTGGGGCTCCACCCCCGCCTTGCCCCGGTTCACCTTCGGCTCGGCCGCCAGGTTGATGTCTGCGGGCCACAGCCGGTGTGTTTGGGGGGATTTGGGGCAGTTTGGGCTGATTTGGGGCAGTTTCGGGAGCTTTGGGGCAGTTTGGGCTGATTTGGGATGTTTGAGGCTGTTTGGGGAGGAGTTCACCTCAGGCGGGCCCAAGAAATGGGGAAAAAAGACCCAAAAGTGGCTCAAAACGAGCCCAAAAGTGACCTCGGGAATGACCCCAAAGTGACCCCAAAAATGACCCAAAATTGACCACACAGTGACCTAAAACTGACCCCAAAATGACCAAAAACTGACCCCAAAGTGACCCCGAAAATAACCCCAAAACTGACCCAAAAGTGACCACTCAGTGACCTGAAAGTGACCAAAAACCACTGAAACCACCCCAAAATGACCCCAAAATGGCCACGAGTGACCACGCTCACCTGCTGACCACCTGGAGTCTGTAACACCTCCAAAAACCACCAAAACCTCCCAAAATGACCCCAAAATGACCACCAGTGACCACGGTTACCTGCTGACCACCTGGAGTCCGTAACACCTCCAAAAACCACCAAAACCTCCCAAAATGACCCCAAAATGACCACGAGTGACCGTGGCCACCTGGCTGCCCACCTCCCCGACCATCACTGGTCACACCTGAGGTGGGGACTGTCCTGCGCCACCCTCAGAGACTCCGTAACCCCTCACAGAACCCCAGAGTGACCATACCTGTGCACACCTGTCCACAGGTGGCTCTGACTCACCTAGCACCTGCCCGGCCATCATCCTGCCGTCCTCCCCGGCCACGGCGGCGCGGGCCTTGACTGTGTGACCCCAGAGTGACCCAGACTGGCCCACACTGACCACACCTGACCCACACCTGTCCCCACAGGTGACTCACCTAGCACCTGCCCCGCTATCATTCTCCCATCCTCCCCGGCCACGGCGGCGCGGGCGTTGCGCTCGTTGACGTACTGCACCAAGGCGAAGCCGCGCTCCTGTCCCACACCTGTCCCACACCTGTCCCCACAGGTGACTCACCTAGCACCTGCCCTGCTATCATCCTGCCGTCCTCTCCCGCCACGGCGGCGCGGGCGTTGCGCTCGTTGACGTACTGCACGAAGGCGAAGCCGCGCTCCTGTCCCACACCTGTCCCCACAGGTGACTCACCTAGCACCTGCCCTGCTATCATTCTCCCGTCCTCTCCCGCCACGGCGGCGCGGGCGTTGCGCTCGTTGACGTACTGCACGAAGGCGAAGCCGCGCTCCTGACCCACACCTGTCCCACACCTGTCCCACACCTGTCCCCACAGGTGACTCACCTAGCACCTGTCCCGCTATCATCCTGCCGTCCTCCCCGGCCACGGCGGCGCGGGCGTTGCGCTCGGTGACGTACTGCACGAAGGCGAAGCCGCGCTCCTGTCCCACACCTGTCCCACACCTGTCCCCACAGGTGACTCACCTAGCACCTGTCCCGCTATCATCCTGCCGTCCTCTCCCGCCACGGCGGCGCGGGCGTTGCGCTCGTTGACGTACTGCACCAAGGCGAAGCCGCGCTCCTGTCCCACACCTGTCCCACACCTGTCCCACACTGACCCACACCTGTCCCACACCTGTCCCCACAGGTGACTCACCTAGCACCTGTCCCGCTATCATTCTCCCGTCCTCTCCCGCCACGGCGGCGCGGGCGTTGCGCTCGTTGACGTACTGCACGAAGGCGAAGCCGCGCTCCTGTCCCACACCTGTACCCACACCTGTACCCACACCTGTCCCCACAGGTGACTCTGACTCACCTAGCACCTGCCCTGCTATCATTCTCCCGTCCTCTCCCGCCACGGCGGCGCGGGCGTTGCGCTCGTTGACGTACTGCACGAAGGCGAAGCCCTTGTGCACGGAGCAGCCGACGATCTTGCCGTACTTGGAGAAGATGGCCTCCACGTCGCTCTTCTTCACCACCAGCGTGTTCAGGTTGCCGATGAAGACGCGCGAGTTGAGCGAGCGCGGGTCCGTCTTGTTGGTGACGTTGCTGGCCATGGTGGGCGGGGCGAGGGGCGGGGCCTGCGGGGGGAGGGCGGGGTTAGTGGGTGGGGGAGGGGAGGGGTGGGGGGAGGGCGGGGATTGGGGGGAAAAGGGCTGGGAATGGTTAAAAAGGGCTTGGAGTGACCCAAGAAGATCTGAAAGAAGGTGGAATGACCCAAAGGATCCAAAATAACCTAAAATAACCTAAAAGAATCTAAAATAACCCAAAAGAATCTAAAATTATCCAAAACAATCTGAAATTATCCAAAGAATCTAAAATAATCTAAAATAATCTAAAAGAATCTAAAATAACCCAAAAGAATCCAAAAGAATCTAAAATTATCCAAAACAATCTGAAATTATCCAAAGAATCTAAAATAATCTAAAATAATCTAAAAGAATGTAAAATAACACAAAAGAATCTGAAATAATCTAAAATAATCTAAAAGAATGTAAAATAACACAAAAGAATCTGAAATAATCTAAAATAATCTAAAAGAATGTAAAATAACACAAAAGAATCTGAAATAATCTAAAATAATCTAAAAGAATCTAAAAGAACCCAAAAGAATCTAAAAGAATCGAAAATTATCCAAAATAAGCTAAAAGAATCCAAAACAATCTGAAATTATATAAAGAATCTAAAATAACCCAAAAGAATCTAAAAAAACCCAAAATGATCTAAAAGAATCCAAAAGAATCTGAAATAACCCAAAATAATTTAAAATAATACGAAAGAATGTGAAATTATCCAAAGAATCTAAAAGAATCTAAAATGATCTAAAATAACCCAAAAGAATCTAAAATTATCCAAAATAATCTGAAATCATCCAAAATAAGCTAAAACAATCCAAAAGACTCTAAAATAACCCAAAATAATCTAAAATAACCCAAAAGAATCTGAAATTATCCAAAATAATCTAAAAGAATCCAAAAGAATCTGAAATTTTTCAAAGAATCTAAAAGAATCTAAAATTATATAAAGAATCTAAAATAACCCAAAAGAATCTAAAAGAATCCAAAAGAATCTGAAATTATCCAAAATAATCTAAAATAATCCAAAAGAATTCAAAATCATCTAAAAGGATCCAAAATAATTTAAAATAGCCCAAAAGAATCTAAAATAATCCAAAATAATCCAAAAGACTCCAAAGAGTTCCAAAAGAATCAGAAAAAATCTAAAATAATTTAAAATCATCTAAAATAACCCGAAATAATAAAAAAAAATTAAAATCATCCCAAAGAATCTAAAATAATCCAAAAAAAAATCCAAAAGAATGCAAAGAACCGAAAAGAATCTAAAATAATCCAAAAGAACCCAGAGAACCCAAAATAATCCAAAGATTCCAAGAGAATTTAGAGAATTTAAAAGAACCCACAGAAATGTTCAGGATCCACCCAAAAAATAAAAACTCCAAAAACCACCGAAATCCACCCAAAAATAAAAATGTCTAAAACCAACAAAATCCACCCAAAAATAAAAACTCTAAAAACACCGAAATCCACCCCAAAATAAAAATAAAAACTCTAAAAACGACTAAAACCCACCCAAAAATAAAAACCTCTAAAAACACCAAAATCTACCAGGAATCACCCAAAAACCTCCAAAAAATACCCAAAAAGCTCCAAAAACCACCCAAACCCACCTGGAACCACCCAAAACCTCCAAAAACCACCCAAAAAAGAACCAAAAGCTCCAAAAACCACCCAAAAATAACTAAAATCCTCTAAAAACCACTCAGAAAAAACCCAAAAACTCCAAAACACCCAAAAATACCCAAAAAGCTCCAAAAAACACCCAAAAATTACCCAAAAATCACTCCAAAAAAATACCCCAAAAGCGCAAAACCCACCTGGAACGACCCAAAAAACCCCAAAAAGCTCCAAAATCTCCCCAAACCCACCTGGAACCACCCAAAAAACCCCAAAAAGCTCCAGAACCACCCAAAAAACCCCAAAAAGCTCAAAAATCTCCCCAAACCCACCTGGAACCACCCAAAAAACCCCAAAAAGCTGCAGAACCACCCAAAAAAGAACCAAAAACTCCAAAAAATCCCCAAACCCACCTGGAACCACTCAAAAAGAACCAAAAACCCCAAAAAGCTCCAAAACCACCCAAAAAGAACCAAAAACTCCAAAAAATCCCCAAACCCACCTGGAACCACCCAAAAAACCCCAAAAACCCCAAAAAGCTCCAAAACCACCCAAAAAGAACCAAAAACTCCAGAAATTCCCCAAACCCACCTGGAACCACCCAAAAAAACCCAAAAAGCTCCAGAACCACCCAAAAACCCCCAAAAAACCCCAAAATCTCCCCAAACCCACCTGGAACCACCCAAAAAACCCCAAAAACCCAAAAAACTCCAGAACCACCCAAAAAGCCCCAAAATCCCCAAACCCCCCTGGAGGCCCCAGAAACTTCCGGAAGCTCCCTGGACTGAACCCCCAATCAGCATCTCATTAGCATCTCATTAGCATCTCATTAGCATGCCCAGGGCCTACCAACCACGCCCCCCCCCACCTTAATTAGTGCATTTCTTTATTGGCTTCCTAATGAGCCTGGCTCCTTAGCCCCGCCCCTCGTTAATTAGGGTGATTACCCAGCAGCCATCAGGGTAATTAGCATAATTAACGATCAGCCAATCGCCTGAAGCCTCCCCACAATTAATGCTAATGAGTATTGCCTAGTTACCCTGCCTGCTAATTAGGGGTTAATTAGCATAAACCCTGAGGTGCCCAGCAGCGCTAATTAGCGCTGTCCTCGTTGCCATTGGAGCTCCATTAACTAATTAATTATGCTAATAATCAGCCGGCATTAAACATGCTTATTAGCATAATTAATCAGGGAATTAATTACCAACATTAATTATGTGATTTAGTGCTGCTTCGACCCCCTAATTACCATCCCTAATTAGCTGCGAACGCCTAACGAGGGCTCCCGGCCCCTCATTGGCCAGCCTGGATTAGCGCTAATTTGCATACCAAGGAAGCTCCGCCTCTTACCGTGGGGGGAGGGGCTCCGGTGGGGGGGGAGGGGCGTCCGTGGGTCGGCGGCGGCGAAGGGGGAGGGGCAGAGGGGGGAGAGGGGGCGTGGCCAAAACGGGAGGGGGGCGGGGCTTGGCGAGGGGGAGGGGCAGGAGCTGAGCCAAAGAAGCCCCGGAAAAAATTGGAGGGAAAAAAAATAAAAATTAAAAAAAAAAATTAAAAAAAAAATTAAAAATAAAAAATCGGGAGTGAAAAACCAATTTAAAAAAAAAAAAAAACAACAATTAGAAAAATAAAAAATTAAAAAAAAAAATTAAAAATTTTTTTGGAGCCCCCGTCGAGCGAAGCGAGGGGGGAGGGGCGGGGAGGGGCCTGGCCTGGCCCCGCCCCTTTTCCTTCTGGGGCCATTCGGGGCCGTTTGGGGCCTTCAGGACCAGTCTGGGGCTGCTTTGGGGCACTTTGGGCCATTTTGGGCCTTTTGGGGCAGGTTCAGGGCTCGGGGGGGAGGGGCCGGGGGCGGGGCAAGGGAGGGGCAGAGGGGGCGGGGCTTGAGGGCGGGGGGAGGGGCAAAACCCGCATGATTTGTTGGGGGGTGGGGGAGGGGGAGAGCGAAAGGGGGGAGAAAAGGGGTGGAAAAATAATAAAAAAAAAAAAAAAAAAAAAAAACCCAACAATAAAAAAAAAAAAACCACAAAAAAAAGGAAAATTTGGAACTTACGGTCGCCGCCGGCTCAAAAAAATCGCGCTGTGGACAAAAAAGAGACAAAAAAAAGGCAAATTGGGGGCGGGGGGAGGGGCCTGGGGGGGAGGGGCCGCCCCTCCCCCGCCTCCCCCACCGCGCTCAGGCCCCGCCCCCAGCAGCGCCCCTCCCCCACCGCGACAAAACCCCCGAGGTTTGGGTCGGTTTCTCTTTCTTTCCTCTTTCCCCCCTTTTTTTAAATGTTTTTAATAAAAACCTCCAAAATCGGGCGGATTCGGCCCAAAAGGGCGCGGGGGAGGGGGAGGGGAGGGGCTGGGGGGGGAGGGGCCGGTCCGGGCGCACCTGCGGAAGGAGAGAAGGTTGAGCGACCCCTCCCCCCCCTCCGGCCATGCCCCCACAGCCCCAGGCCACGCCCCCCCACCACTGACCACGCCCCCTCTGAGCCCGGGCTGGGGGAGGGGAGAGGGGAGGGGTTGGGGGGGAAAAGGGGATTTGGGGAGTGGGGGGTACGGGGGGGAGGGGAACTGAAATTGGGGGGAGTTGGGGGGGTTTGACCCCAAATTGGGGGGTTTGACCCCAAAACTGGGGAAATTGGGGGGTTTGACCCCAAAATTGGGGGGTGTAACCCCAAAATTGGGGGGTTTGACCCCAAATTGGGGGGTTTGACCCCAAAATTGGGGAATTTGGGGGGGTTTGACCCAAAATTGGGGGGTTTGACCCAAAATTGGGGGGGAAATGGGGAAATTGGGGGGGGTTGGACCCCAAAATTGGGGGGCTTGACCCAAAATTGGGGAATTTGGGGGGGTTTGACCCAAAATTGGGGAAATTGGGGGATTTGACCCCAAAATTGGGGAGGAAATGGGGAATTTGGGGCGTTTGACCCAAAATTAGGGGGGAAATGGGGAAATTGGGGGGTTTGACCCCAAAATTGGGGAATTCAGGGGGGTTTGACCCCAAAATTCGGGAATTTGGGGGGGTTTGACCCCAAAATTGGGGGGTTTGGGGGGGTTTACCCCAAAATTGGGGAAATTGGGGGAGTTTGACCCAAAATTGGGGAAATTGGGGGAGTTTGACCCAAAATTGGGGAATTTCGGGGGGTTTGACCCCAAAACTGGGGAGGAAATGGGGTTTGACTGGGCATTAAAAAATGGGAAAAACTGGGGGAAAATGGGGGGAAATTGGGAAAAATTGGGAAAGATTTGGGGAAAATAGGATAAAAATTTTGGGAGAAAATTGGGGAAGTTGGGAAAAACTGGGGAAATTGGGAAAGAATTGGGAAAAATAGGAAAGATTTGGGAAAATCTGGAAAATGGGAAGAAATTGGGAAAAATTTGGGAAGAATTGCGAAAAAAATGGGGACAATTGGGAAAGAATTAGGGAAAATTGGGAAAGAATTGGGGGAAATTGGGGAAACTTGGAGAAAATGGGAAAAATTGGGGGAAATTTGGAAAAAATGAGAGGAAATTGGGAAAAAATTAGGGAAAATTGGGAAAAATGGGGGAAATTGGGAAAGAATTTGGCAAAGTTGGGAAAAATGAGGGAAATCAAAAAGAAAGGGGAAAAGTTTAGAAAAATGGGAGAAAAATGCAGGGGGAAATGGGGAAAAAGAGAATTTTGAGAACATGGGGGGAATGGGGAAAAAATGGGGAAAATTGGGGAAAGTCGGGATAAATGGGGGGAAATTAGGGAAAAACAGGAAAAATTCAGAAAAATGGGAGGGGATGGGGAAAATGGGGAAAAATTGGAAATAATGGGGAGAAAATTCAGAAATATCGGGGGAAATGGGAAAATATGGGGGAAAATTGGGAAAAGTGGGGAAAAAATAGGAAAAATTAAGGGGGAAAACGGGGGGAATATTGGGAAAAATCGAGGAAAGGGAAATTGGGGGATTTGGCTGCGAAGCTCAGGGCGAACAGCCCCCGGAGCTGCTAATTAATCCGTTAATGAGTTTAATTAAAGTTCCCAATGCCTTCAGCGCCCCCAGGGCGCGGGCTGGCCACGCCCACAGCAAACAGGCCCCGCCCCTCGTGGTTTGACTCTGCCCACCACGGGTTTAATTATCCTTAAGGGCGTTAATTAGTCCCTGAACGATTAGCCACGCCCCCTGGGGGGTTAATTATGCATATGAAGGCCTCCAGTGTAATTAATTAGGCCCAGCCACGTGCCCAAAAGGTTAATTAACCCCAGGGGTTAATGAGGGAGAGGCCACGCCCCCCTGAGAGGTCAACCCCGCCCACAGGGGGGTTAATCAAATCCGGAGATAATTAATTCGCCCGTTAATGAGCAAACCACGCCCCCTCAGCGACGCCCCGCCTCCCGAGCCGAACCACGCCTTTATCGGCGCCGACCCCGCCCCCGAGGGGTTAATTACGGCCCCGAAGGGGTTAATTACCACCCTCCGCCGGCCGCAATTAGCGCCCGCGACGGTTAATGAGCTTTTGAAAGGCTTTGGCCCCGCCCATCGTGGCCCTGGCCCCGCCTCTCCCCTCACGGCTCTGAGGGGGCGGCCCCCCCCCCCTTCCCTCCCCCGTTTCCCGCCTCGCTCCCTCACGCGCCGCCGCCATCTCCGCCCCCCCCCCGTCCTCTCCCCTCACGTCGCCGCAGCCCCGCCCGGGGGATCTCCCCCTCCTCGGGCACCCCCGGAGCCCCGGCGGGACCCGCCCGGAGCCGCCCCCGCTGCCCCCTCACCGCTCCGGGCACCGCTGCGCTCCCGCCGCCGCCGCCGCCGCTTCCTCCGGGGGCTGAGCGCAAAATGGCGCCCGCGCCGCCCTCAGCGCCGCGAGCGGCGCCCGGCCCGCCCCCGCCTCCCGGTTCTCCTCGCTGATTGGGTAGCTCGGATGTCAGTTAGACTCTGAACCAATGGGAGAGCGCGGGGCGCCGCTGCGCGGGAGGGGGAGGAGAGGCGGCGAGTGGCTCGGAGATTGTGTCAATCACGCCGAGCGCGGCGCTGATTGGCTACTCTCGCCGCCTGTTTTCCGGCTTCACCAATCGCAAGCGAGCGCCTTGCAGAGAGCCCGCCCGAGGACGCGCGGCGAGCTGTGCGCATGCGCTTACTGTCGGGATTCGCTCAGAAGATAGGGCGGGGCGAGGAACTCAGCGCGGGCTCTGATTGGACGAAAGGCGCAGCGAGCGCGCGTCGATTGGACAGCGGCGCTGTCAGTCAGGCGAAGGAGGCGGAGCCAGGCCGGGTCTCAGTTCGCGCTGGTTTTAGGCCTTTTAAATTGGTTTGGGCCCAAATAAAGTGGTGTGGGCGCAGTTAAACTGGTGTGGGCCCAGTTAAACTGGTTTGGAGCGAATTAAACTGGTTTGGGGTGAATTAAACTGGTGTGGGCCCAGTTAAACTGGTTTGGAGTGAATTAAACTGGTTTGAGGTGAATTAAACTGGTTTGGGCTCAGTTAAACTGGTTTGGGGCGAATTAAACTGGTTTGGGATGAATTAAACTGGTTTGGGCCCAGTTAAACTGGTTTGGGTGGAATTAAACCGGTTTTGGGGCGAATTAACTGGTTTGGGGTGAATTAAACTGGTGTGGGCCCAGTTAAACTGGTTTGGAGTGAATTAAACTGGTTTGAGGTGAATTAAACTGGTTTGGGCTCAGTTAAACTGGTTTGGGGGCGAATTAAACTGGTTTGAGGTGAATTAAACTGGTTTGAGGTGAATTAAACTGGTTTGGGCTCAGTTAAACTGGTTTGGGGCGAATTAAACTGGTTTGGGATGAATTAAACTGGTTTGGGCCCAGTTAAACTGGTTTGGGTGGAATTAAACCGGTTTTGGGGCGAATTAAACTGGTTTGGGGTGAATTAAACTGGTTTGGGCCCAGTTAAACTGGTTTGGGTGGAATTAAACTGGTTTGGGGTGAATTAAACTGGTTTGGTGCAAATTAAACTGGTTTGGGCCCAGTTAAACTGGTTTGGGGTGAATTAAACTGGTTTGGGGTGATTTAAACTGGTTTGGGGTGAATTAAACTGGTTTGGGCCCAGTTAAACCGGTCTGGCGGAGGGAACCGGGTGTGTCCCATTCAAACCAGTTA